>NW_028270144.1:1575264-1756646 GCF_037043375.1 Chiloscyllium plagiosum | reverse complement strand
TGCCTCACTACTCAAGCCCTCCATAGTGTGCTCCTTTAGCAGAGCCGTGATATCGTCCTTGACCAGCAATGCAACTCCACCCCCTTTTAACTTCCCTCCCTGTCCTGTCTGAAGTGTTTATATTCTGGAACATTTAATTGCCAATCATCATGCCCTTCCTTCAATCAAGTCTTTGTGATTGCAATAACGTCATACTCCCAGCAACCAATCTAAGCCCTAAGTTTATCTGCCTTACACACTATACTCCTTGTATTAAAGTAGATGCATTTCAGGCCATAGTGTTTTTTGTGCTCATTTGCTCTCTGCCTACTCTTTCCTTTATTAATGGTATCTTCATGATTCTTACAGTCTCCAGTCTCCACCTCGCTGTCTACTTGTTTTCTCTTCTGGTTCCCAGTCCCCTGCCACATTAGTTTACAACCTCCCCAACAGCAGTAGCAAAAACTGCTCCAAGGACGTTGATTTCAGTCTGGTTCAGATGTAGACCGTCCATTTTGTACTAGTCCCACCTTCCCCAGAACCGGTCCCAATGTCCAACAAATCTGAACCCCTCCCTCCTACACCAGCTCCCAAGCCACGTGTTCATCCTGCCTATTTTTTCATTTCTACGCTGGCTAGCACGTGACACTGGTAGTAATCCCGAGATCACTACCTTTGAAGTCCTCCTCTTTAACTTCTCTCCTAGCTCCCTGAATTCTTCTTTCAGGATCTCATCTCATTTCCTACTTATATCATTGGTGCCTATATGCACCAAGACAACTGGCTGTTCACCCTCCCCTTTTAGAATGCTCTGCAGCCGATTGGTGACATTCCTGACCGAGCACTTGGGAGGCAACATACCATCGGAGAGTCCCGTTTTCAGCCACAGAAACGCCTATCTACTCCCCTCACAATAGATTCTCCAAGACTGTGGCACTGAGTATTTTTCCAACCCTTCTGAACAGCAGTGCCCGCAGACTCCAATAATTCCCTGACTATTGGAAACAAGCTGTCAGCATCTACTCTATCAGGTCCTTTCAGCATCTTGTATACTTCAATTAGATCTGCTCTCATCCTTTAAAATACCAAATAGATCCAATTTGCTCAGCATCTTATCACAGGAAATTACCTTCGTCCCAAGGACTAATTTAGTGTAACTTTGCTGTACTGTCTCTGTCTTTTCTTAAATGTGGAAATCAAACCTGCACAGATTTTGAACTCACTAAGATCCTGTACAATTGTGACAAATTTTCTTTATTCCTATACTCCAATCCCCTTGTAATAAAAGACCAACATTCCATTTGCTTTCCTAATTACTTGTTGTACCTGCATGCAGGCTGTGTGTATTTTGCACCCAGGTTTCGTTAATTGCTGGTTTTCTCAGCAATTTCTGGTTTTGTTTCTGATTTCCAGCATCTGCAGTTCTTTGCTTTTTGTTTAATAATTTCCTGAACCAAATCACTACTTGCTTCCCCTCAGCCAGTTTCCTTTGACGAAGGCCTCAGAAATGGCAATCCATGCAGAGTGTTCCAAGTACAGTATGCTTTTGCTGGAGGCAAAATAATGCATTTCTCGAGTAGATTCTAACAAAACTGTAGTTATTCTTTTACATTAATTATTTAGAGCACTTAATAATGTAGTTAAATGCATTTAATAATTGAAATTTTGTTCCTGGATGTGCTATGTGATTGCCAATAGATCAAGAAATTATGTAAACTCATGGTTGCATTATGTTATGCCAAAATTATCATGTTCCATTGCATGACAATAGACATTAAAAATTAAGTGGAAACTTTACTGAAAGGAGATAGTAACTGTATGTGGACAATTGGTTATTTCTCTGTGCACACATTAAAATTGGACTTTAATTGAAATAAAGTCAAGGGTCTATTGCTGAATTGCAATCATTTTTTCTTTCACAGATTGACCAAATACTTGTTCATCAAGTTGTCGAACTTGTTGAAGGTGAGTGTAATTTTGATAGCAGGTAACTTAAAACAAAGGCTCCATTTTATGAGCTCCCTACCTCTCCATCCCCAGGAAATAAAGGATATTTGCAAACTGACTGACCTTAAAACAGAATGTGATGATGTTTTGTGGAAAACTTACCATGCTGAATGTGGGACTTCCATCCTTCGGGGAAAGGAGGTATTAGCTGAAAATGTGTTGCTGGAAGAGCGCAGCAGGTCAGGCAGCATCCAGGGAATAGGAGAATCGACGTTTCGGGCATAAGCCCTTCTTCAGGAATGAAGAGGTATTACCCTTGAGTGCTGCTAGCCAAACTGAATGGCAAGGAACATCAAAACGGATAGCAAGTCTTCTTTAAATATTTTAAAATAAAGAGAGAGAGAGAGACCACTGTGAACATGGACCCCTTAGAGAATTAGGAAATAATAATGGGGAACCAGGAATAGGCATCAGTCTTCATGTTAGGAAACACTAATAGAATTCTAAAGCTACAAAATAATCAAAAGGAAAAAGGAGGAGAAATTAATACAATCACTATCACCAGAGATAAAGTACTAGAGAAACTCATGTTGCTAAAGACTAATAAGTCCCTGAATCTGATTGGTTGCATCCTAGGATGTCAAAGGAAGTAGCTACAGAGATAAGAGATGCACTGGTAGTAATATTCTAAAAATCCTTAAATTCTAGAAGAGTCTTGGATGTTTTGATTTGGTGGGAGAAGAAGAAGGAGAGCTTGCAATTTTAAGTCAGTCGAGGTTCCTGACAGCAGCATTCGGGAGCCCTTTATGAGGAGGTGATGGCTTAATGGCTTTATTGCCAAATACAGTCACAGAGCTGTACAGCATGGAAACAGATCCTTCAGTCCAACTCATCCATGCCGACCAGATATCCTAAATGAATCTAGTCCCATTTGGCCCATATTCTTTTAAACCCTTCCTATTCATATACCTATTCAGATGCCTTTTCATGTTGCAATTGTACCAGCATCCACAACTTCCTCTGGCAGCTCATTCCATACATGTACCATCCTCTGCATGAAACAGTTGCCCCTTAAGGTCCCTTTTTAATCTTTTCCCTCTCACCTTAAACCTATGCCCTTGAGTTTTGGACTCCCCCACCACAGGGAAAAGACATTGTCTATTTACCCAATCCATGCCCATCTGCTTTTATAAACATCCATAAGGTAACCTTCAGCCTCTGATGCTCCAGGGAAAATATCCCCAGCCTGTTCAATGTTTTTCTTATAGCTCAAACTTTCTAACTTTGGCAACATCCTTGTAAATCTTTTCTGAACCCTTTTCAAGTTTTACAACATCTTTTCTATAGGAGAGAGACCAGAATTCAACACACTATTCCAAAAGTGACCTAACCAATATCCTGTACAGCCACAACATGACCCCCCCCCGCCGCCACAACTCCTCTATTCAATGCACTCACCAATAAAGCCAAGCGTACCAAATGGTTTCTTCACTAACCTATCTACCTATGACTCCACTTTCAAGAACTGCACTCCAAGATCCCTAGTTTCCCACAGAATTCCAGGGTACACCTGATCTGGTCCTGGAAATTTATCCATCTTTGTGTTTTAAGATGTCCAGCAAAACTATTAATCCGGATACCCAGGCAATGTTCTGATGATCTGGGTTCAAATCACTTCTAGGCAGATGGTGGGTACTGAATCTGTAATTAATAAACTGTTGTTGATTGTCAAAAAATTATTTTTTTTCACTTTGAGGAAGGAAACTGCCATCCTTTTCTCATCAGGCCTATATGTGACTCCAGACCCACAGCAATGTGGTTGACTCTTAACTGCCCTCTGGGATATTAGGGATGGCCAATAAATACTGGCCTCGCCAACAGCATCCTCATGCTGTGAATGAATAAAAAAAATGCATTTCAATGTTATGCACATACATTAAGTAGTGATGACTACAGCTCTACCAATGGCTAGCACTGTCTTCTCCATGGGAGTTAAAACATGAGGTGTACCTCTTGCTGTGTTGTTAGTCCTAAACTCTGATTGTGGACTGCCTTCCCAAAAAATAATAATTCTTCCATAATCAACAACCACTGCATAACCTAGCACCAAGCCAGGGTTGCGATTCCTGCAGATAGTAGCTAAAAATGTACCTTGCTTTGAAGCATCATTTAGTAAAATCTATCTTTTTTAGTACCTGAATTCACTCTGCTGAGATGTTGGAGTCATGTTGGGTGTACTGAATGTATAAAACATTAATTTTAGTACAGATAAATACACATGTATTTATACACTACACCTGCAAATTTAATCCCATTTTTTCTGAGCGCTGGGTAGAATTTCTTCAGGGATTCCTCCAACCTCTGACAACAATCCAAAGAAATGGTGACGTTTTTCCACTTTGCAGTGACCGTCTTTTGTTACAAGTGGGTGATTGGATGAACTACCAGGGGTATTTGAGATGTGTATATTCAACACCATTTGAAGGCTGGCACGTTTTAAAACCAAGATTGGAAGTTAGTCTAAACTGTAACAGTGTGTCAGATTTCAGAGGTCTGAGTTTCTTTTTCAGTCCTGAACTACATTAACTGTTTACCAATTCATTTGCAGATATGTATTAGAAATGTTTCATGATATCTAACTTCAGGCCTGGTATGTTGTTTATTCCCAATGTCGGTAAATAGCAGTAAGTACTTTTGTTTTCAGAATGCTGGATATTAATGTATGGTAGTGTTTTATTTTTCAGCTTTAACAGGATTTGAGACCAAAAACAAGTATGAGCTAAAGAATAGTTTGGGCCAGAGAGTTTACTATGCAGTTGAAGACAGTGAATTCTGTAACCGAATATGTTGTGGGTCTAATCGAGCATTTATTATAAAGATTTTGGATAATGTTGGGCACACCATCATGCACCTTGTTCGTCCTTTGGGATGTGGTTCATGTTGCTGTCCTTGTTGTCTCCACCAGGTGAGTGAATACCAATTGAACTGTTTTTTGTATCTGAATCTGTTTCTGTTCGTACACCCTTAACATTACAATCTTTTTGAAAGCTATTTGCAGTTTTTGTGATCCACCACATTTACATGAAAATGATGAAATGTTAAACATAGCTGTTTACTAGATTTTGAGAGTTTGTATCAAATTTGGGTTTCAAACCCCATTGTCCCAAAAAATGTACATATGTTATAGTGTGCATTTTTAATAATACCCAGAGCATTATGCGATAATATGCCATCATGTAGAACACCTTTGCCTTGTCACTTCTCCCTAATTGTATTATTGTTGCCTGAAACAGCTTTAATGTTGATGCAATTTATTAACTGGACCCATAAAGAAAGTGCTTCTTCTACATTGTATGAATGGGAAACTGACACTAAATAGTTTAACTTGTTTAACATTGTCTTTGGAATTGTGACAAACTAGCCAAGCTAGTGTAAATGGTCAGACCATTTATAAATAAGACATTTTCCAAGCTATTGGTCTAAATAGCTTCTACCTAAAACACTGGAACATTGTCCATCTATTTCCTTTCCAGGAAAAGCAGAACAAATCCAGTCTTGCCAATTATTGTCCCCTCAGTCCACTCTCAATTATGAACCAAGTGATGGAAGGTGTCACTGACAGTGCCATTAAGCAGCACTTGCTTAGCAATAACTTTCTTACTGATGCTAAGTTTGGATTCCACCAGGATCACTTGACTTCTGACCTCATTACAGCCATAGTACAAACATGAATAAAAGCAGCAGAATTCAAAAGATAATGTAAGAAAGGTAACCCACAAAATTGCAGTAGCTCTAACAAAATTTAAGTCAATGGAATCACGGGGAACATTTTCTATTTGTTGAAGTCAACAGAGCTGACATATTAGTTACACAGCAGAGGACTTCAGTGAATACTGGACCACAGAAAAACGTTATTACAAAGGCATAGTATTGAAGGTGAATCTCTCCTTTGAACTGCCGCAATCCATATGATGTAGGTACACACCTAGTAATGTCAAGGAAGAAATTCCAGGACTTCAACTCATTTATCATTGAAGGAACAGTGATATAGTTCCAAGTCAGAATGGGTTTTGGCTTGGAGGGAAGCGTCCATGTGTAGATTTTGTATCTTGTTACCTTTGTACCTAAAATGGTGCATAAGTGGTGACTTGTAAGCTTTTTCACTGTAAGCATGTGAGTACATGCGACAATAAATCCAATTCACTTCAATATGGTGGTATTCCTATGCAATTCTGCTTATGGCCTTCTAGATGATAAAGATCATTAGATCATAAAATCTTAATAAAAGGAGCAGCTGTAAAACATTTAGCATGATAAACCTGCACCATCATTCAATGTTTCAGCCTAACTGTGCCCTGCCCCTCATAACTGATAACTTCCTTTGAATATATACAAGGCCAGTTAGACAATGACCCTTCAATAAGCCGACCTCAACTACCCTCTGCAAAAGAGAATTCCAAAAACCCATGTCTATATGAGAGATGATGTTCTTTCTGTCTTTGTCTTCTATGGAAGAATTCTTATTTTAAAAATGTGTCTCCTAGTTCTAGTTTCCTTTGAGGGAAAACAGCTTCTCAGGATGTACCCATTCAAACCCAATCAGAATCCTATAAGATACCTCTAATCTTCTGAGCCCCAATGTGAGTTTGGAAGGTGCTGTTGAAAGAGGCTATGCAAGTTCCTCTGGGAATATAAGCATCTCATATATATCACATTCTGTGATCATTGTGCAACAGTGGTGGAAGAAGTGAATGATTGAAATGGTGGGTGCAGTGCTAATCAAGCAGCTTGCTTTCTCCTAGAGGTAACTGAAATTTTGGTGTTGATGAGCTGAAGTCATTCAGGCAAGTGCAGAGCATCCCAGCAAACTGCCTACTTGTGCCTTTATGCAATTATTTTGAGATTAACTGCAAACATTCTAAAAATATTAAGGAAATTAACATGATGAAGCGCATTGTGTACTTACCATACTTATTCAGAAGGATGTATTCAACTTTGTGTTCAGCACAAGGTTTTGCCACAGCTTTCAACACTGGAACTTGCTGTAGTTTTAATAAAATGCCTTAACACATTACTGTACATGGAAATAATTGCACTTATTTCAAATGTTTTTCATAAAGTTGTATTGAACAATGTTTCATCCAGAGGTTTCAAAGTTTGTTCTTGGTGAATGCTCAAAATCTGGATTTTCTGAAAAGATTAATTGTTGTCCTGAGGATCTCTTGATAACATTGATCAGATCTTCATTCTTTCCATATCATTCTTGAAATACTGAATTAAAAATGTTTTTCAAACAACACTTGAGATTAGTGAAGTTGTAACCTTGCTTGTTATAAATGTATAGAGCATTGATCAGTACAGAACTTACTCAAACATTGAATGTAAAAATGTAAATCTGTGCACTTTTGCTGGTTTTCAATTGATATTTAACTTATCACCCACTTCTTACAAAATGCATAGAATTTTGTTTCTGAATTCTTTAGAAAATCCAGTGTGAAGGGATAACCCCTCCAGCACAGGACGCTATGAAAGATAGCCAAATATGTATAAAAATAGAATAATTCAAGAATATATTGGCTGTATTTTGCTCATGACAGAATGCGCTGAGGGGAAGTTAAGGATTCCTTTAGTTTGTGGTCGCTGGCAAAGAATGAGCTAGAGTAGGAGATTATGATGTCTTGCATCAATAGCATTACCCTGGAAGAAGATAGCACATTTGAAGCATAGAAATAAATAGAGGGAGAAGTTCAATAATAAATTATGATATCAATTGAATTAATTTTATGAATCAGATTGTAATTGGAGCAAAGTACAAATAGAAGCCAGGGGTGTGCAAAAGGAACCTTGTTTAGTTGGTGTTTCATTGATGGGAACATAAATACAGCTAAAGATGGGTCCTGAGCACTTTTTTTTGCCGTTTTGTTTTCTAACTCATTTTATAATTTTGAAATATTATCCCTGTTTATTCTTTCAATTTATTTTAACATTCAGGAATGTGTCAGCAGTTTCGTATATTTGTTTCATTTGCTTTGCAGATGGAAGTTCAGGCACCACCTGGAAAGGCTATTGGTTACGTTGTACAGGAATGGCATCCCTTTATACCTAAATTCAGCATCCAGAATGAAAAACATGACACAGTATTGAAAGTGAAAGGTCCCTGTTTGGCATTCAGTTGTCTGGGAGATGTAAACTTTGATGTAAGTACAACAGGATAACTCCGATCTTTCCGTGACCTTCAATAACAACTTACACAAAAGCAGATAAACTACAGCTATTGCTTCATTCTGACATTCACTTCTTTGTTTCTCTAATGAAGTTCTACTGGTGTAACTGAAGATTTGGAGGGGAGGGGAATTTTAACCCTTCACAATGGGCAGGAGAGGTTGAGGCAGGGATGAGGGAGCAGAGTTAGCTTTGTTTTTAAAAATGTGCAATCTGCACAAATTTGTTCCTGATGAATCTACTTGCAGTGTAACTATGGTGGGTTTGAAATGTCTGAATAGGCCCATAATACCTATGCTTTGGGACTTATTTCCTCCGATTTTGGGAGTCATTTAAATGTAAAGACTGCACCAAGTTACCCGAGGCAAGAGAAACTCAGCAGCTAAAGGTAGGAGCTGCCATAGCCAGCAGTAAATGATTTTGCAACACTGTTTGAGGACTAGGAGCAGCAGATGGGCTCTCCTCAATTCAATCTCTCAAGCAAACCCTGTGACAGGATCTCTTATTGCCTCCCTCCTTGTTGTTGCTTCCCTCCAAACATTTCTAGTTCCACTAGCTCCAAAATTTCTTGATTACTGTGGAGTTCATTGTTGAAAATTGCTCGCTCTACTTTCTATCCCTGGCCTCCCTGCGCGGCAGTTGGTTAGCATCTTAATTTATGGTAAAAAGCTTGCATGACATTTTTGATTTTATGACTGTAAACATGCATTACCCTCCAGGAGGAAGTGAGGACTGCAGATGCTGGAGAGCAGAGTCAAAAAGTGTTGCGCTGGAAAAGCACAGCCGGTCAGGCAGCATCCAAGGAGCAGGAGAATTGACATTGCAAGCATATGCTCTTCATCAGGAATGTGAAGACTTCTTCCTGATGAAGACCTTATGCTCAAAACATTGACTTTCCTGCTCCTCCGGATGCTGCCTGACCTAATGTACTTTTCCAGCGCAACACTTTTATGCACTACCCTCCACCTTTCTCCCACCCCTAGACTTCTTTCTGATTTTGTGCTGTATAGTTATGGGAGGTATCATTTAGTAAATTGAATCATCTGTAAAGTTTTCATTAATCTTGTTACCATTAATAGGTTGTTCTTCATATAATTGGGTAAATTATTACACACTTAAATGTCAGCTAGTACCACCTTCAGGTGACTATCGGAGATTTGTAGATATATATCTTAAAGCTAACTGAATAAGTAGCTGATGAAAATTTGTCATTAAGTCATGCAGCATGGAAAAAGACCCTCCGGTCTAACCTGTCAAACATATTCCCAAACTAAACTAGTTCCACCTGCCTGCTCCTGGCCCATTTCAGTCCAAATATTTCCCCCATGTGTGTTTTTTTTTAATCTCTCTCCTCTTATCTTAAAAATATGCCCCCTAGTTTTGAAAACCCATCCTAGGAAAACAACAACTACCATTAACTCTATTAATACCTCATGATTTTATAAACTTTTATCAGGTCACCTCTCACCCTTCTACACTCCAATGATCAAAGTCCCAGCCTATCCAGCCTTTCTTTATAACTCCAACCTTCCATAACCGGCAACATCCTGGTGAATCTCTTCTGAACCCTCTATAGCTTAATAATATCCCTCCTCTAACTGGGTGACCAGAACTGCGCACAGTATTCTAGAAGAGGCCTCCACAATGTTTTGTACAACCTTAGCATGACATTCTGAACTCGTATACTTAAAGCAAATGAAGACAAGTGTGCCAACTGCCTTTTGAACCTCTCTGTCTGTATGTGATGCAAACTTCAAAGAATTGTGTACCTGCACGTGTAGGTCCCTCTGTTCTGCAACACTACTCAAGGCCCTACCGTTAACTGTACAAGCCCTACCCTTTATAAAATCCCTACAGTGTGGAAACAGGCCATTTGGCCCAACAAGTCCACAACGACTCTCCGAAGAGTAACCCATCCCCCTACTACTCTATATTTACCCCTGACTAATGATCCTAACTTACGCGTCCATTAATAAATACTATGGGTGATTTAGCATGGCCAATTCACCTAAACTGCACATCTTTGGTCTATTGGCAGAAACCAGAGCATCTGGAGGAAACCCACGCAGACACTGGGAAAATGTGCAAACTCCACACAAACAGTCGCCTGAGGCAGGAATTGAATCCTAGTCCCTCATGCTGTGAAGCAGCAGTGCTAACCACTGAGCCACTTCCTTATTTGTTGTACCAAAATGCAGTATAGTCATAGAGATTTACAGCATGGAAACAGACCTTACAGTCCAACTCGTCATGCCCAACAGATATCCTAACCTAATCTAGTCCCGTTTGCTAACACTTGGCTCATATCCCTCCAAATGCTTCCTATTCATAGATGCCTTTTAAATACTGTAATTGTACCAGCCTTCACCACTTCCTCTGGCAGCTCATTCCATGCACGCACTACCCTCTGTGAAAAGGTTGCCCCTTAGGTCCCTTTTATATCTTTCCCCTCTCACCCTAAACCTATGCCCTCTCGTTCTAGACTCCTCCCACCCCAGGAAAAAGACCTTGTCTATTCATCTGATTCATGCCTCTCATGATTGTATAAATCTCTCTAAGATTACCCCTCAACCTCTGAAGCTCCAGGGCAAAACGTCCCAGCCTATTAGCCTCTCCCTGTAGCTCAAATCCTCCAACCCTGTCAACATCCTTGTAAATCTTTTCTGAACCCTTTCAAGTTTCACAACATCCTTCCATTAGGAAAGAGACCAGAATTGCACTCAATATTCCAAAAGTGGCCTCACCAATGACCTGTATAGTCGCAATATGACCTCCAATATCTGGGATATGTATTTAGATATTTTAAATGAGTTAAGTAACAGAGAACATACGTTTGTGCAGTTTCTATCTTAAACTCAGTATGTGCTACAGCATTGCATAGCTAATTAAGAGCTTTTGAAGTGTAATTGCTGATGCAAAGTAGGGAAACAGAATTTGTGTAGCACTTTTAATCTGTGCCAATATTCCAAACTGCTTCATCATTGTGGAATCAAAAATCAGCATTGAACTGTTAAGAAGGTATTACTGGTTGACGAAAGATTGATCGATGAGGGGGATTTAAAATCCCAGTCAAGAGTTCTTGTAAATTCCTGGTCCTAAAAAGTAAGAGCAGGCTTGCACCAGGTAAGCTGCTGAGCCTGCTCTGCCTTTCATGGTCATTGTGGCAGATCTTGGGAATCCAATCCAATTTCCACCTGGGGGTGAGGTTGATTGTGTGTCATGGGGTGGGGGGGGTGAGGTTGATTGCGTGTCGGGGGGGTGAGGTTGATTGCGTGCCGGGGGGGTGGGATTGATTGCGTGTTGGGGGTGTGGGATTGATTGCGTGTTGGGGGGGTGGGATTGATTGTGTGTCGGGGGGGTGAGGTTGATTGTGTGTCGGGGGAGTGAGTTTGATTGCGTGTCGGGGGGGGTGAGGTTGATTGCGTGTCGGGAGTGAGGTTGATTGCGTGTCGGGAGTGAGGTTGATTGCGTGTCGGGGGGGTGAGGTTGATTGTGTGTCACGGGGTGGGGGGGGTGAGGTTGATTGTGTGTCATGGGGAGTGAGGTTGATTGCGTGTCGGAGGGGGTGAGGTTGATTGCGTGTCGGGGGGGTGAGGTTGATTGCGTGTCGGGGGGGGTGAGGTTGATTGCGTGTCGGGAGTGAGGTTGATTGCGTGTCGGGGGGGTGGGATTGATTGCGTGTCGGGGGGGTGAGGTTGATTGTGTGTCACGGGGAGTTGGGTTGATTGCGTGTCAGGGGGCGAGGTTGATTGCATGTCACGGGGGTGAGGTTGATTGCGTGTCGGGGGGAGTGAGGTTGATTGCGTGTTGGGGGAGTGAGGTTGATTGCGTGTTGGGGGAGTGGGGTTGATTGCGTGTCGGGGGGAGTGAGGGTGATTGCGTGTCGGGGGAGTGGGGTTGATTGCGTGTCGGGGGGTGAGGTTGATTGCGTGTCGGGGGGTGGGGTTGATTGCGTGTCAGGGGGGTGAGGTTGATTGCGTGTCGGGGGAGTGAGGTTGATTGCGTGTCGGGGGGGTGGGGTTGATTGCGTGTCGGGGGGGTGAGGTTGATTGCGTGTCGGGGGGTGGGGTTGATTGCGTGTCAGGGGGGTTAGGTTGATTGCGTGTCGGGGGAGTGAGGTTGATTGCGTGTCGGGGGGGTGGGGCTGATTGCGTGTCAGGGGGGTGAGGTTGATTGCGTGTCGGGGGGGTGGGGTTGATTGCGTGTCACGGGGGGTGGGGTTGATTGCGTGTCGGGGGGAGTGAGGTTGATTGCGTGTCGGGGGAGTGAGGTTGATTGCGTGTCGGGGGGGTGGGGTTGATTGCGTGTCAGGGGGGTGGGGTTGATTGCGTGTCGGGGGGGTGGGGTTGATTGCGTGTCGGGGGGTGGGGTTGATTGCGTGTCGGGGGGTGAGGTTGATTGCGTGTCGGGGGTGGGGTTGATTGCGTGTCGGGGGGGTGGGGTTGATTGCGTGTCGGGGGGTGGGGTTGATTGCGTGTCGGGGGGTGGGGTTGATTGCGTGTCGGGGGGTGGGGTTGATTGCGTGTCGGGGGGTGGGATTGATTGTGTGTCACGGGGTGGGGATGGGGTGAGGTTGATTGTGTGTCATCGGGGGGGTGAGGTTGATTGCATGTCACGGGGGGTGAGGTTGATTGCGTGTCGGCGGGAGTGAGGTTGATTGCGTGTCGGGGGGGTGGGGTTGATTGCGTGTCGGGGGGGTGGGGTTGATTGCGTGTCGGGGGGGTGGGGTTGATTGCGTGTCGGGGGGTTGAGGTTGATTGCGTGTCGGGGTGGGGTTGATTGCGTGTCAGGGGCTGGGGTTAATTGCGTGTGGGGGGGTGAGGTTGATTGCGTGTCGGGGGGGTGAGGTTGATTGCGTGTCGGGGGGGTGAGGTTGATGGCGTGTGGGGGGAGTGAGGTTGATTGCGTGTCGGGGGAGTGAGGTTGATTGCGTGTCGGGGGAGTGGGGTTGATTGCGTGTCGGGGGGTGAGGTTGATTGCGTGTCGGGGGGTGAGGTTGATTGCGTGTCGGGGGGAGTGAGGGTGATTGCGTGTCGGGGTAGTGGGGTAGATTGCGTGTCGGGGGGTGGGGTTGATTGCGTGTCGGGGGGTGGGGTTGATTGCGTGTTGGGGGGTGGGGTTGATTGCGTGTCGGGGGGTGAGGTTGATTGCGTGTCGGGGGAGTGAGGTTGATTGCGTGTCGGGGGGTGAGGTTGATTGCGTGTTGGGAGGTGGGGTTGATTGCGTGTCGGGGGGTGAGGTTGATTGCGTGTCGGGGGCTGAGGTTGATTGCGTGTCGGGGGGTGGGGTTGATTGCGTGTCGGGGGGTGGGGTTGATTGCGTGTCGGGGGGTGGGATTGATTGTGTGTCATGGGGTGGGGGGTGAGGTTGTGTGTCATCGGGGTGTGGGGGTGAGGTTGATTGCATGTCACGGGGGGTGAGGTTGATTGCGTGTCGGCGGGAGTGAGGTTGATTGCGTGTCGGGGGGCTGGGGTTAATTGCGTGTGGGGGGGGTGAGGTTGATTGCGTGTCAGCGTGGGGTGAGGTTGATTGCGTGTCGGGGGGGTGAGGTTGATTGCTTGTCGGGGGGGTGGGATTGATTGCGTGTCGGGGGGGTGAGGCTGATTGCGTGTCGGGGGAGTGAGGGTGATTGCGTGTTGGGGGAGTGAGGGTGATTGCGTGTCACGGGGAGGTGGGATTGATTGTGTGTCACGGGCTGGGGTTGATTGCGTGTGAGGGGGGTGAGGTTGATTGCATGTCGGGGGAGTGAGGGTGATTGCGTGTTGGGGGAGTGAGGGTGATTGCGTGTCACGGGGAGGTGGGATTGATTGTGTGTCACGGGCTGGGGTTGATTGCGTGTGGGGGGGGTGGGATTGATTGCGTGTCGGGGGAGTGAGGGTGATTGCGTGTCGGGGGAGTGAGGGTGATTGCGTGTCGGGGGGAGTGAGGGTGATTGCGTGTCGGGGGGGTGAGGTTGATTGCGTGTCGGGGGGGTGAGGTTGATTGCGTGTCGGGGGGGTGGGGTTGATTGCGTGTCGGGGGGGGTGAGGTTGATTGCGTGTCCGGGGGGTGAGGTTGATTGCGTGTCGGGGGCTGAGGTTGATTGCGTGTCGGGGGGTGAGGTTGATTGCGTGTCGGGGGGTGGGGTTGATTGCGTGTCGGGGGGGTGAGGTTGATTCCGTGTCGGGGGGTGGGGTTGATTGCGTGTCACGGGGTTGGGGTTGATTGCGTGTCACGGGGATGAGGTTGATTGCGTGTCAGCGTGGGGTGAGGTTGATTGCGTGTCGGGGGGGGGTGAGGTTGATTGCGTGTCGTGGGGTGAGGTTGATTGCGTGTCGGGGGGGTGAGGTTGATTGCGTGTCGGGGGGTGAGGTTGATTGCGTGTCGGGGGAGTGAGGTTGATTGCGTGTCGGGGGGATGGGATTGATTGCGTGTCGGGGGGGTGGGGTTGATTGCGTGTCGGGGGTGGGGTTGATTGCGTGTCGGGGGGTGGGGTTGATTGCGTGTCGGGGGGGTGAGGTTGATTGCGTGTCGGGGGGAGTGAGGTTGATTGCGTGTCGGGGGGTGAGGTTGATTGCGTGTCGGGGGGGTGAGGTTGATTGCGTGTCGGGGGGGTGAGGTTGATTGCGTGTCGGGGGGGTGAGATTGATTGCGTGTCGGGGGGGTGAGGTTGATTGCGTGTCGGGGGGGTGAGGTTGATTGCGTGTCGGGGGGGTGAGGTTGATTGCGTGTCGGGGGAGTGAGGTTGATTGCGTGTCGGGGGGGTGGGGTTGATTGCGTGTCGGGGGGTGGGGTTGATTGCGTGTCACGGGGGTGGGGTTGATTGTGTGTCACGGGGGTGAGGTTGATTGCGTGTCGGGGGGTGAGGTTAATTGCGTGTCACGGGGTGGGGTTGATTGCGTGTCACGGGGGTGGGGTTGATTGCGTGTCACGGGTGTGGGGTTGATTGCGTGTCACAGGGGTGAGGTTGATTGCGTGTCGGGGGGTGAGGTTGATTGCGTGTCACAGGGGTGAGGTTGATTGCGTGTCGGGGGGTGAGGTTGATTGCGTGTCGGGGGGTGAGGTTGATTGCGTGTCGGGGGGTTGAGGTTGATTGCGTGTCGGGGGGTTGAGGTTGATTGCGTGTCGGGGGGGTGTGGGGTTGATTGCGTGTCGGGGGGTGGGGTTGATTGTGTGTCACGGGGGTGGGGTTGATTGCGTGTCGGGGGGGTGAGGTTGATTGCGTGTCGGGGGGGTGAGGTTGATTGCGTGTCGGGGGGGTGGGGTTGATTGCGTGTCGGGGGGGTGGGATTGATTGCGTGTCGGGGGGGTGAGGGTGATTGCGGGTCGGGGGAGTGAGGGTGATTGCGTGTTGGGGGAGTGAGGGTGATTGCGTGTCACGGGGAGGTGGGATTGATTGTGTGTCACGGGCTGGGGTTGATTGCGTGTGGGGGGGGTGAGGTTGATTGCATGTCGGGGGGGTGGGATTGATTGCGTGTCGGGGGGGTGAGGTGATTGCGTGTCGGGGGAGTGAGGGTGATTGCGTGTCGGGGGAGTGAGGGTGATTGCGTGTCGGGGGGAGTGAGGTTGATTGCGTGTCGGGGGGTGAGGTTGATTGCGTGTCAGGGGGTTGAGGTTGATTGCGTGTCGGGGGGTGGGGTTGATTGCGTGTCGGGGGGTGGGGTTGATTGCGTGTCGGGGGGTGAGGTTGATTGCGTGTCGGGGGGTGAGGTTGATTGCGTGACGGGGGGTGGGGTTGATTGCGTGTCGGGGGGTGAGGTTGATTGCGTGTCAGGGGGGTGAGGTTGATTGCGTGTCGGGGGGTGGGGTTGATTGCGTGTCGGGGGGTGGGGTTGATTGCGTGTCGGGGGAGTGAGGTTGATTGCGTGTCGGGGGGGTGAGGTTGATTGCGTGTCGGGGGGGTGAGGTTGATTGCGTGTCGGGGGCTGAGGTTGATTGCGTGTCGGGGGCTGAGGTTGATTGCGTGTCGGGGGGGTGAGGTTGATTGCATGTCGGGGGGTGAGGTTGATTGCGTGTCGGGGGTGTGGGGTTGATTGCGTGTCACGGGGTTGGGGTTGATTGCATGTCACGGGGATGAGGTTGATTGCGTGTCGGGGGGGTGAGGTTGATTGCGTGTCGGGGGGAGTGAGGTTGATTGTGTGTCACGGGGGTAGGGTTGATTGCGTGTCGGGGGTGTGGGGTTGATTGCGTGTCGGGTGGTAAGATTGATTGCGTGTCGGGGGGGTGAGGTTGATTGCGTGTCGGGGGGGTGAGGTTGATTGCGTGTCGGGGGGTGGGGTTGATTGCGTGTCGGAGGGTGAGATTGATTGCGTGTTGGGGGGTGAGGTTGATTGCGTGTCGGGGGGGTGAGGTTGATTGCGTGTCGGGGGGGTGAGGTTGATTCCGTGTCGGGTGGTAAGATTGATTGCGTGTCGGGGGGGTGAGGTTGATTGCGTGTCGGGGGGGGTGAGGTTGATTGCGTGTCGGGGGGTGGGGTTGATTGCGTGTCGGAGGGTGAGATTGATTGCGTGTCGGGGGCGTGAGGTTGATTGCGTGTCGGGGGGTGGGGTTGATTGTGTGTCACGGTAGTGAGGTTGATTGCGTGTCGGGGGGGTGGGGTTGATTGCGTGTCGGGGGGGGTGAGGTTGATTGCGTGTCGGGGGTGTGGGGTTGATTGCGTGTCGGGGAGGTGGGGTTGATTGCATGTCAGGGGGGTGAGGTTGATTGCGTGTCGGGGGGGTGAGGTTGATTGCGTGTTAGGGGGGTGAGGTTGATTGCGTGTCGGGGTGGGGTTGATTGCGTGTCACGGGGTGAGGTTGATTGCATGTCAGGGGGGTGAGGTTGATTGCGTGTCGGGGGGTGGGGTTGATTGCGTGTCGGGGGGGTGGAGTTGATTGCGTGTCGGGGGGGTGAGGTTGATTGCGTGTCAGGGAGGTGAGGTTGATTGCGTGTCGGGGTGGGGTTGATTGCGTGTCACGGGGTGAGGTTGATTGCGTGTCAGGGGGGTGAGGTTGATTGCGTGTCGGGGGGTGGGGTTGATTGCGTGTCGGGGGGGTGGAGTTGATTGCGTGTCGGGGGATGAGGTTGATTGCGTGTCGGGGTGGTGAGGTTGATTGCGTGTCGGGGGGGTGAGGTTGATTGCGTGTCAGGGGGGTGAGGTTGATTGCGTGTCAGGGGGGTGGGGTTGATTGCGTGTCGGGGGGGTGGGGTTGATTGCGTGTCGGGGGGTGAGGTTGATTGCGTGTCAGGGGGGTGAGGTTGATTGCGTGTCAGGGGGGTGGGGTTGATTGCGTGTCGGGGGGGTGGGGTTGATTGCGTGTCGGGGGGTGAGGTTGATTGCGTGTCAGGGGGGTGAGGTTGATTGCGTGTCAGGGGGTGGGGTTGATTGCGTGTCGGGGGGTGGGGTTGATTGCGTGTCGGGGGGGTGAGGTTGATTGCGTGTCGGGGGATGAGGTTGATTGCGTGTCGGGGTGGTGAGGTTGATTGCGTGTCGGGGGGGTGAGGTTGATTGCGTGTCAGGGGGGTGAGGTTGATTGCGTGTCGGGGGGGTGAGGTTGATTGCGTGTCACGGGGTGAGGTTGATTGCGTGTCAGGGGGGTGAGGTTGATTGCGTGTCGGGGGGTGGGGTTGATTGCGTGTTGGGGGGGTGGAGTTGATTGCGTGTCGGGGGGTGAGGTTGATTGCGTGTCGGGGGGTGAGGTTGATTGCGTGTCGGGGGGGTGAGGTTGATTGCGTGTCAGGGGGGTGAGGTTGATTGCGTGTCGGGGGAGTGAGGTTGATTGCGTGTCGGGGTGGGGTTGATTGCGTGTCGGGGTGGGGTTGATTGCGTGTCGGGGGGGTGCGGTTGATTGCGTGTCGGGGAGGTGGTGTTGATTGCGTGTCGGGGTGGGGTTGATTGCGTGTCGGGGGGGTGAGATTGATTGCGTGTCGGGGGGTGGGGTTGATTGCGTGTCGGGGGGGTGGGGTTGATTGCGTGTCGGGGGGGTGGGGTTGATTGCGTGTCGGGGGGGTGAGGTTGATTGCGTGTCGGGGGGTGGTGTTGATTGCGTGTCGGGGGGGTGGGGTTGATTGCGTGTCGGGGGGGTGAGGTTGATTGCGTGTCGGGGTGGGGTTGATTGCGTGTCAGGGGGGTGAGGTTGATTGCGTGTCGAGGGGGTGGGGTTGATTGCGTGTCGGGGGGGTGAGGTTGATTGCGTGTCGGGGTGGGGTTGATTGCGTGTCACGGGGTGAGGTTGATTGCGTGTCAGGGGGGTGAGGTTGATTGCGTGTCGGGGGGTGGGGTTGATTGCGTGTCGGGGGGGTGGAGTTGATTGCGTGTCGGGGGATGAGGTTGATTGCGTGTCGGGGTGGGGTTGATTGCGTGTCGGGGGGGTGAGGTTGATTGCGTGTCGGGGGAGTGAGGTTGATTGCGTGTCGGGGTGGGGTTGATTGCGTGTCGGGGGGGTGAGGTTGATTGCGTGTCGGGGGGTGGGGTTGATTGCGTGTCGGGGGGGTGAGGTTGATTGCGTGTCGGGGGGTGGGGTTGATTGCGTGTCGGGGGGGTGGAGTTGATTGCGTGTCGGGGGGGTGAGGTTGATTGCGTGTCGGGGGGGTGAGGTTGATTGCGTGTCAGGGGGGTGGGGTTGATTGCGTGTCGGGGGGGTGGGGTTGATTGCGTGTCGGGGGGGTGGGGTTGATTGCGTGTCGGGGGGGTGAGGTTGATTGCGTGTCGGGGTGGGGTTGATTGCGTGTCACGGGGTGAGGTTGATTGCGTGTCAGGGGGGTGGGGTTGATTGCGTGTCGGGGGGTGGGGTTGATTGCGTGTCGGGGGGGTGGAGTTGATTGCGTGTCGGGGGGTGAGGTTGATTGCGTGTCGGGGGGTGAGGTTGATTGCGTGTCGGGGGGGTGAGGTTGATTGCGTGTCGGGGTGGGGTTGATTGCGTGTCGGGGGGGTGGGGTTGATTGCGTGTCGGGGGGGTGAGGTTGATTGCGTGTCGGGGGGGTGAGGTTGATTGCGTGTCAGGGCAAGTGAGGTTGATTGCGTGTCACGGGGGGGTGGGGTTGATTGCGTGTCGGGGGGGTGGGGTTGATTGCGTGTCGGGGGGGTGAGGTTGATTGCGTGTCGGGGGGGGTGGGGTTGATTGCGTG
Source organism: Chiloscyllium plagiosum (assembly GCF_037043375.1). Taxonomy (NCBI): domain Eukaryota; kingdom Metazoa; phylum Chordata; class Chondrichthyes; order Orectolobiformes; family Hemiscylliidae; genus Chiloscyllium; species Chiloscyllium plagiosum. The sequence goes on along the minus strand of NW_028270144.1, from coordinate 1,737,413 downwards.
TCAGGCGTTGGGTTGATTGCGTGTCGGGGGGGTGAGGTTGATTGCGTGTCGGGAGATGGGGTTAATTGCGTGTCGGGGGGGTGAGGTTGATTGCGTGTCGGGGGGTGGGGTTAATTGCGTGTCGGGGGGGTGAGGTTGATTGCGTGTCGGGGGTGAGGTTGATTGCGTGTCGGGGGGTGGGGTTGATTGCGTGTCGGGGGGTGGGGTTAATTGCGTGTCGGGGGGGTGAGGTTGATTGCGTGTCGGGGGGTGGGGTTGATTGCGTGTCGGGGGGGTGGGGTTGAATGCGTGTCGGGCGTTGGGTTGATTGCGTGTCGGGGGGGTGAGGTTGATTGCGTGTCGGGGGTGGGGTTGATTGCGTGTCGGGGGGGTGGGGTTGATTGCGTGTCGGGCGTTGGGTTGATTGCGTGTCGGGGGGGTGAGGTTGATTGCGTGTCGGGGGTGGGGTTGATTGCGTGTCGGGGGGGTGAGGTTGATTGTGTGTCGGGCGTTGGGTTGATTGCGTGTCGGGGGGGTGAGGTTGATTGCGTGTCGGGCGTTGGGTTGATTGCATGTCGGGGGGTGGGGTTGATTGCGTGTCGGGGGTGGGGTTGATTGCGTGTCGGGGGGGTGAGGTTGATTGCGTGTCGGGGGTGGGGTTGATTGCGTGTCGGGGGGGTGAGGTTGATTGCGTGTCGGGGGGGTGAGGTTGATTGCATGTCGGGGGGGTGAGGTTGATTGCGTGTCGGGGGGGTGAGGTTGATTGCGTGTCGGGCGTTGGGTTGATTGCGTGTCGGGGGGGTGAGGTTGATTGTGTGTCGGGCGTTGGGTTGATTGCGTGTCGGGGGGGTGAGGTTGATTGCGTGTCGGGCGTTGGGTTGATTGCATGTCGGGGGGTGGGGTTGATTGCGTGTCGGGGGTGGGGTTGATTGCGTGTCGGGGGGGTGAGGTTGATTGCGTGTCGGGGGTGGGGTTGATTGCGTGTCGGGGGGGTGAGGTTGATTGCGTGTCGGGGGGGTGAGGTTGATTGCATGTCGGGGGGGTGAGGTTGATTGCGTGTCGGGGGGGTGAGGTTGATTGCGTGTCGGGCGTTGGGTTGATTGCGTGTCGGGGGGGTGAGGTTGATTGTGTGTCGGGCGTTGGGTTGATTGCATGTCATGGGCGGCTGAGGTTAATTGCGTGTCGGGGGAGTGAGGTTAATTGCGTGTCGGGGGGGTGAGGTTGATTGCGTGTCACGGGGGGTGAGGTTAATTGCGTGTCGGGGGGGTGAGGTTGATTGCGTGTCGGGGGGGTGAGGTTAATTGCGTGTCGGGGGGGTGAGGTTGATTGCGTGTCGGGGGGGTGAGGTTAATTGCGTGTCACGGGGGGTGAGGTTAATTGCGTGTCTGGGGAGTGAGGTTGATTGCGTGTCGGGGGGGTGAGGCTGATTGCGTGTCGGGGGGGTGAGGTTAATTGCGTGTCACGGGGGGGTGAGGTTAATTGCGTGTCGGGGGGGTGGGGTTGATTGCGTGTCGGGGGGGTGGGGTTGGTTGTGTGTCGGGGGCTGAGGTTGATTGCGTGTCGGGGGCTGAGGTTAATTGCGTGTCGGGGGGGTGGGGCTGATCGCGTGTCGGGGGGTGGGGTTGATTGCGTGTCGGGGGGTGGGGTTGATTGCGTGTCGGGGGGTGAGGTTGATTGCGTGTCGGGGGGGTGAGGTTTATTGCGTGTCGGGGGGGTGAGGTTTATTGCGTGTCGGGGGGGTGAGGTTGATTGTGTGTCACGGGGTGTGAGGTTGATTGAACGTCGGTGGGTGGGGTTGATTGCGTGTCGGGGGGTGGGGTTGATTGCGTGTCGGGGGGTGAGGTTGATTGAACGTCGGGGGGTGAGGTTGATTGAACGTCGGGGGGGTGAGGTTGATTGAACGTCGGGGGGGTGAGGTTGATTGAACGTCGGGGGGTGAGGTTGATTGAACGTCGGGGGGGTGAGGTTGATTGAACGTCGGGGGGGTGAGGTTGATTGAACGTCGGGGGGGTGAGGTTGATTGAACGTCAGGGGGTGAGGTTGATTGAACGTCGGGGGGTGAGGTTGATTGAACGTCGGGGGGGTGAGGTTGATTGAACGTCGGGGGGTGAGGTTGATTGAACGTCGGGGGGTGAGGTTGATTGAACGTCGGGGGGGTGAGGTTGATTGAACGTCGGGGGGTGAGGTTGATTGAACGTCGGGGGGGTGAGGTTGATTGCGTGTCGGGGGGTGAGGTTGATTGCGTGTCGGGGGGTGAGGTTGATTGAACGTCGGGGGGGTGAGGTTGATTGCGTGTCGGGGGGTGAGGTTGATTGCGTGTCGGGGGGTGAGGTTGATTGCGTGTCGGGGGGGTGAGGTTGATTGAACGTCGGGGGGGTGAGGTTGATTGAACGTCGGGGGGTGAGGTTGATTGAACGTCGGGGGGGTGAGGTTGATTGAACGTCGGGGGGGTGAGCTTGATTGAACGTCGGGGGGTGAGGTTGATTGAACGTCGGGGGGTGAGGTTGATTGAACGTCGGGGGGGTGAGGTTGATTGAACGTCAGGGGGTGAGGTTGATTGAACGTCGGGGGGTGAGGTTGATTGAACGTCGGGGGGGTGAGGTTGATTGAACGTCGGGGGGGTGAGGTTGATTGAACGTCGGGGGGTGAGGTTGATTGAACGTCGGGGGGGTGAGGTTGATTGCGTGTCGGGGGGTGAGGTTGATTGCGTGTCGGGGGGTGAGGTTGATTGCGTGTCGGGGGGGGGGGGGGGGGAGCGGGGGGTGAGGTTGAAACAAAAATTGGAAGTTGAAAACTAGCCATGAGATTTCTATAATATGAGTAATTTTAAAAAAAATTCGGATCAAAATAAGATATTTTCTGTTTTGAATTTTTTTAATAGGTTGTAAGTCTGGATGAAACCAGTGTTGTTGGAAGGATATCAAAGCAGTGGTCAGGTCTTATTCGAGAATACCTCACAGATACTGATAATTTTGGAATTCAGTTTCCGATGGATTTAGATGTTAAGATTAAAGCTGTCCTTCTTGGAGCATGCTTACTGGTGGTAAGTAATGAAGTGACATTATAGTTGGCACTGTTGGGAAGGAAAAATGGTAATCAACACATTCCAAACAGATGCTTAATTTAAAACTCCAATGTTCAAAAGTTAAGACTTGCAAATTCTTGGGATGGGACATAGCCGAAATTAATGTGTCCACAGGAGTTTGGTCAGGCATGAAATCCAGTTGGTGAACCAAACCTAAAGGTGTTACATTATATATTGCAGTAAGTTTCAAGATGGGCGACAATTGGTCAGCCTTTGGTCACTGACCTATATAGTTCACAGTTTTAGTATGCAATTATATCACCAGGACTAAATTTATGATATTATGTCTAAAATGAGAATAGTGCAATGTGTTTTTCTATAGGTCATGATGTAAATTGTATTATTTCATCCAATTCTTGATATGACCAATTGTATGCTTTCTCTGTATTCAACACATAAACCAAAAAAAACCCCATCAATCAGGTTTATTTAATAAACATAAAGGTATTGATTTATTATAAGGCAAAACTTATTCCATGAAGATTTTGATTTAGTTAACACACACAGTTTGTAATATAAAAATATAAATGATTATCTCTTTAAATGATCAAATATGCACAAATACCAGGTAAAGGGGAAATTAAAAGATTTCTTTCTGCATAGACTCACTTTGAAGGAGGAAGTGCTATTGGCCAAAAACGTTTAGTTATGAAAGAAAAGAAAGTGGAGAAAGAGCTGTCAATCTTGCACTTTAGCACATGTACACAGGTCACTAGACATGACACTTATTTCTGGGGTCTTGACAGATACAACTTACTCAGGAAGCACAACATTGAGAAATCCTCTTGTCACTTTTCAAAGGAATAGTTCAATTTCAAATTGGATTCACAACAAAGATACTTCAGAAGCAGGGGAGACAGGCTCAGCAGTATATTCATGTGTAGTTCTCCCTCAGTTTAAAAAAACAAAGCCTCTAATAGTCTGTAAATAATCATAAAGCTGAGTCAGGCAAGTCTAGCAAACAAATATAAAAATTAGCTGAAACCATGTTGATTCCAAGAAATGCCTTGTTTAATAAAACGTTGCAATATGTCCTTTCATTGACCTTTAAGAAACTTGAAATAAATCAATTCCTTCACAGATTAAGATTTGGAGATGCCGGTGTTGGACTGGGGTGTACAAAGTTAACATAGAACATAGAAAAATACAGCACAGTACAGGCCCTCTGGCCCTCGATGTTGCGCCGATCCAAGCCCACTCAACCTACACTAGCCCACTATCCTCCATATGCCTATCCAATGCCCGTTTAAATGCCCATAAAGAGGGAGAGTCCACCACTGCTACTGGCAGGGCATTCCATGAACTCACGACTCGCTGAGTAAAGAATCTACCCCTAACATCTGTCCTATACTTACCACCCCTTAATTTAAAGCTATGCCCCCTCGTAATAGCTGACTCCATACGTGGAAAAAGGTTCTCATGGTTAACCCTATCTAAACCCCTAATCATCTTGTACACCACTATCAAGTCACCCCTAAACCTTCTTTTCTCCAATGAAAACAGCCCCAAGTGCCTCAGCCTTTCCTCATACGATCTTCCTACCATACCAGGCAACATCCTGGTAAACCTCCTCTGCACCCGTTCCAGTGTCTCCACATCCTTCCTATAGTATAGCGACCAAAACTGCACACAATACTCCAGATGCGGCCGCACCAGAGTCTTATACAACTGCAACATGACCTCAGGGCTCCGGAACTTAATTCCTCTACCAATAAAAGCCAGTACGCCATATGCTTTCATTACCGCACTATTTACCTGGGTGGCAACTTTCAGAGATCTGTGTACATGGACACCAAGATCCCTCTGCTCATCCACACTACCAAGTATCCGACCATTAGCCCAGTACCCCATCTTTTTGTTACTCTTACCAAAGTGAATCACCTCACACTTACCTACATTGAACTCCATTTGCCACCTTTCTGCCCAGCTCTGCAACTTATCTATATCCCGCTGTAACCTGACACATCCTTCCTCACTGTCAACAACTCCACCGACTTTCGTATCATCTGCAAACTTGCTCACCCAACCTTCTAGCCCCTCCTCCAGGTCATTTATAAAAATGACAAACAACAATGGTCCCAAAACAGATCCTTGCGGAACACCGCTAGTAACTGCACTCCAAGATGAACCTTTACCATCAACTACTACCCTCTGTCTTCTTCCAGCCAGCCAATTCTTAATCCAAACCTCCAACTTACCCTCAATGCCATACCTCCGTATTTTTTGCAGTAGCCTACCATGGGGAACCTTATCAAACGCCTTACTAAAATCCATATACACCACATCTACCGCTTTACCCTTGTCTACCTCCTTAGTCACCTTCTCAAAGAATTCAATAAGGTTTGTGAGGCATGACCTGCCCTTCACAAAACCATGCTGACTATCCTTGATCACATTATTCCTATCCAGATGTTCATAAATCCTATCCCTTACAATTCTCTCTAAGACTTTGCCCACAACAGAAGTGAGACTCACCGGCCTATAGTTACTAGGGTTATCCCTACTCCCCTTCTTGAACAAGGGAACCACATTTGCTATCCTCCAGTCATCTGGCACTATTCCTGTAGACAACGAGAACATAAAAATCAAGGCCAATGGCTCTGCAATCTCCTCCCTTGCTTCCCAGAGAATCCTAGGATAAATGCTATCAGGCCCAGGGGACTTATCTATTTTCACCCTTTCCAGAATTTCCAACACCTCTTCCCTACATACCTCAAATCCGTCCATTCTAATTAATTGTAACTCAATATTCACATTGGCAACAATGTCCTGTTCCTGAGTGAATACTGATGAAAAGTATTCATTCAGTGTCTCCCCAATCTCTTCAGCCTCCACACGCAACTTCCCACTACTATCCTTGACTGAACCTATTCCTACCCTAGTCATTCTTTTATTCCTGACATACCTATAGAAAGCCTTAGGGTTTTCCCTAATCCTACCAACTAAGGACTTTTCATGTCCCCTCCTTGCTGCTCTTAGCTCTCTCTTCAGATCCTTCATGGCTACCTTATAACTCTCAATCATCCCAATTGAACCTCATCTTTACATAGGCCACCCTCTTCCATTTAACAAGGGATTCCAATTCTTTATTAAAACACGGCTCCCTCACACGACCCTTTCCTCCCTGCCTGACAGGTACATACTTATCAATGACACTCAATAGTTGCTCCTTGAACAAGCTCCACATATCAATTGTGCCCATGCCTTGAAGCCTACTTTTCCAAGCCACGCATCCTAGGTCGTGCCTCACCGCATCATAATTTCCCTGCCCCCAGCTATAACTCTTGCCCTGCAATGCACACTTATCCCTCTCCATCACTAGAGTCACCGAATTGTGGTCACTGTCCCCAAAGTGCTCACCTACCTCTAATTCTAACACCTGGCCTGGTTCGTTACCCAGAACCAAATCCAGTATGGCCTCACCTCTTGTTGGCCTGTCTGCATATTGTGTCAGGAAACCCTCCTGCACACATTGGACAAACACCGACCCATCTAACGAACTAGAGCTATAGCTTTCCCAGTCAATATCTGGAAAGTTAAAGTCCCCCATAACAACCACCCTATTACTTTCACTCTTCTCCTGAATAATCCTCGCAATCCTTTCTTCTACATCTCTAGGACTATTAGGAGGCCTGTAGAAAACTCCTAACAGGGTGACCTCATCTTTCCTATTCCTAACCTTAGCCCAAACTACCTCAGATGGCGAGTCTTCATCCATCGTCCTTTCCACAGCTGTAATACGATCTTTGACAAGCAATGCCACACCTCCCTCTCTTTTATCCCCACCTCTGACCCAACTGAAACATTTAAACCCTGGAACCTGCAACAGCCAATCCTGTCCCTGTTCTACCCATGTCTCCGTAATAGCCACAACATCGAAATCCCAGGTACCAACCCACACAAATCACACAACACCAGGTTATAGTCCAACAGGTTTAATTGGAAGCACACTAGCTTTCGGAGCGACGCTCCTTCATCAGGTGGTAGTGGAGGACTCAATCCTGACACACAGAATTTCTAGCAAAAATTTGCAGTGTGATGTAACTGAAATTATACATTGACAAATTGATTGTCTGTTAAATCTTTCATCTGTTAGAATACAGTGATAGTTTCACTTCTTTCATGTGTAAATCACAAAACCTTTTTTTTTTAAAAAGTTGCATTCTCGGGTTAGCTGTTAACAGTGGTGATAGCTAGACAATATGTTGAAGGTGTTGGCCCCCTGTGTTCTCTGTCTATGCCATGATGTTTAGATTGATTCTAATTTAAAAAGTGAGATAATGGAGTTTTACATAAATTCATGCAGTTTTTGAGCTCATGTGTATGTGTGTATAGGAGTGCTTGTGTGTGTAGGAGTATCTGTGTGTGTATATAGTGCAATGGTGGTCACCTGTAATGTGACATGAACCCAAGGTCCCTGTTGAGGCCCTCCCTATGGGTACCGACCTTAGCTATCAGCCTCTGCTCGGCCACATTTCTCTGCTGCCTGTCCCGAAGTCCGCATTGGAGGATGGTCACCCGAAGGTCCGAGGCTGAGTGTCCTGGACCACTGAAGTGTTCCCCAACTGGGAGGGAACCCTCCTGTCTGTTGATTGTTGTGCGGTGTCCATTCATCCGTTGTCTTAGCCTTTGCTCGGTTTCCCCAATGTACCATGCCTCCGGGCATCCTTGCCTGCAACGTATAAGGTAGACAACGTTGGCTGAGTCACATGAGTACCTGCCATATACAAGGTGGGAGGTGTGCCCACACATAATGGTGGTATCTATGTCCACACTCTGACACATCTTGCAGCATCTACCGTGACAGGGTTGTATGGAGTTGTCCTGAGAGCCAGGCAGCTTGCTACGAACAATGATCTGTTTGAGATTTGGCGGTTGTTTAAAGGCAAGTAATGGAGGTGTGGGGAAGGTCTTGGTGAGGTGCTCATCCTCATTGATAATGTGTTGCAGGTCACAAAGAACATGGCGTAATGTTTCAGCTCCTGGGAAATACTGAACAACGAAGGGTACCCTGTCGGTTGCAGCACGTGTCTGTCTCCTGAGGAGGTCATTACGGTTCCTTGCTGTGGCACGATGGAACTGGCAATCGATGAGTTAGGCATTGTACCCCATTCTTGTGAGGGCATCCCTGAGTACTTCCAGGTGTCTGTCACGTTCCTCCTCATCTGAGCAGATCCGGTGTATGCGCAGGGCTTGTCCATAGGGAATGGCTGTTTTAATATGTTTTGGGTGGAAGCTGGAGAAGTGTAGCATTCTGAGGTTGTCTGTGGGTTTGTAGTAGAGTGTGGTGCTGAGGTGTCCATCCTTGATGGAGACGCACGTGTCCAAGAATGTGACGGATAGTCGAGAGTAGTCCAAGGTGAGTTTGATGGTGGGATGAAACTTGTTGATGTCACTGTGTAGTTTTATCAGTTACTCCTCGCCATGGGTTCAGAGGAAGAAAATGTTGTCAATGTACCTGGTGTATAATGTTGGTTGGAGATCCTGCATAGAGAAGAAGTCTTGTTCGAATCTGTGCATAAAAATGTTGGCATATTGGGGTGCAAATTTGGTCCCCATGGCTGTTCTGTGTGTCTGGATGAAGAACTGGTTGTCAAAGGTGAAGACATTGTGATCAAGGATAAAGCGGATGAGTTGTAGGATGGTGTTTGGAGACTGGCAGTTGTTGGTGTTGAGTACTGAGGCTGTTGCCGTGATGCCATCATTGTGGGGGATGCTGGTGTAGAGTGTGGAACCATCCATTGTGACGAGGAATGTTCCCGGTTCGACTGGTCCGTGGGTGCTGAGTTTCTGTAAGAAACCCGTAGTGTCATGACAGAAGCTGGGGATCCCCTGTACAATAGGTTTCAAGATGCCTTCCACATAGCCAGAGAGATTCTCACGTGGGGTCCCATTGCCCGATACGATGGGACGTCCCGGTGTGTTGGCTTTGTGTACCTTTGGAAGGCAGTAGAAGTCGCCTACACGAGAATTACTTGTGATGAGGGCGCGTCGGGAACTCTGAAGGACTGGATCCAAAGTTCTGATCAGTGTGTTTAATTCACGGGTGTGTTCTTTGGTTGGATCAGCTGGTAGTTGCCTGTAGTGTTCCTGGTTGTGATGATCTGGAACAGTCATCACGGATCTCTAGAGGAGCCAGCAAAGAACGTGTCAACTTGGAGCCCACCGGAGGGCCGCTGCCCTGGGCTTGACATGTATGCTCAAACCGTCAGGAAATATATAAATGCCAGATTCATCAGCCATACTCACAAGGTAGAGCAAAGCATCACCCGTTCCCAACGCAATGCCATCCAGGCTCTCAAAACCAATCACAACATTGTCATCAAACCAGCAGATAAAGGAGGAGTCATTGTCATTCAGAATAGAACAAATTACTGCAAGGAAGTGTACCGACAACTGAACAAGAGGAACACTACAGGCAACTACCAGCTGATCTGACCAAAGAACACACCCGAGAATTAACACACTGATCAGAACTTTGGATCCAGTCCTTCAGAGTTCCCTACGCGCCCTCATCACAAGTAATTCTCATGTAGGCGACTTCTACTGCCTTCCACAGGTACAGTTTGATCCCGCCATCAAACTCACCATGGAATACTCTCGACTATTTGTCTCATTCTTGGAACATGCACCTCCATCAAGGATGGACACCTCAGCACCGCACTCTACCACAAACCCACAGACAACCTCACAATGCTACACTTCTCCAACTTCCACCCAAAACACATTAAAACAGCCATCCCCTGTGGACAAGCCCTGCGCATACACCGGATCTGCTCAGATGAGGAGGAACGTGACAGACACCTGGAAATACTCAGGGATGCCCTCACAAGAACAGGATACGATGCACAACTCATCGACTGCAGTTCAAACGTGCCACAGCAAGGAACCGTAATGACCTCCTCAGGAGACAGACACGTGCTGCAACCGACAGGGTACCCTTCGTTGTTCAGTATTTTCCAGGAGCTGAAAAACTACGCCATGTGACCACCATTGCACTATACACCCACACAGATACTCCTACACACACACACACACACACACACTTCTATACACACATACATACACACGGGCGCATACAGACACCCACACACACCCTTACAGACACAACACTTCCACACTCACACATGCACCCCCTCACAGACTTAAGACACTCTGCACTCACTACACACACACACATACACTTTCTCACACTCCCCAACCCACAAAGACCCACATGCACATGTATATTTAGTGGGGTGAATTTGTTCTTGCAGGGTTACATCGTACTTTGCTCAAAAACTGCATGCTTTCATGTAAAACTCCGTTATCTCACTTTTTAGATTATAATCAATCTAAACATCAGGTCATAGACAGAGAACACAGGGGGCCAACACCTTCAACATATTGTCTAGCTATCACCATTGTTAACAGCTAACCCGAGAATGCAACTTTTTAAAAAAAGGTTTTGTGGTTTACACATGAAAGAAGTGAAACTATTATAGTATTCTAACAGATGAAAGGATTAACAGATAATCAATTTTTCAATGTATAATTTCAGTTACATCACACTGTAACTTTTTGCTATAAATTCTGTGTTACGATCGAGCCCTCCACAATCACCTGATTAAGGAGCGTCGCTCCGAAAGCTAGTGTGCTTCCAATTAAACCTGTTGGACTATAGCCTGGTGTTGTGTGATTTTTAACTTCACAGGTTAAGCATGTGGCCTTTGGTGTTTAAAAGTTGAGAGGTGATTTTATTGAAACATATAAGATCCTGAGTGAACTTAGTAGCTTGAAAACAGAAGGTAATTGTGGGGAAACTAAAATGAAGGGACTTAGTTTAAAAATAAGAGGTCTTCCTTTTAAGACAGAGATGAGGAGATAATTTCTGTGTGCACAATCACTAAGAATGTTGAGCCAACAAAAGGGTCCACAGGGTCGGCAGGTAACTGAGTACAGGGTTTGTTCAGCCATTCCCACGAGTGTGAGGGAGTTGCTGGTGGTAATTTTTGGGTTGCACGCACTTTGGACACTGCCTCATCAATGTGGCTATGTTTGCATCCAATCCTGGACACCAGATATAACTGCTTGCCAACGTCTTCATTTTGGAAACCCCTAGGTAAAAACAAGGGCTGCTGATGCTGGAAACCAGAGTCTAGATTAGAGTGGTGCTGGAAAAGCACAGCAGGTCAGGCAGCATCCGAGGAACAGGAAAATTGACGTTTCGGGCAAAAGCCCTGTATCAGGAATAGAGGCAGAGTGCCTGCAGGGTGAAGAGATAAATGAGAGGAGGGTGGGGGTGGGGAGAAAGTAGCGTAGAGTACAAATAGGTGAGTGGGGATGGGGATGAAGGTGATAGGTCAGAGAGGAGGGTGGAATGGATAGATGGGAAGGAAGATAGGCAGGTAGGACAGATCATGGGGACAGTGCTGTGCTAGAAGTTTGGAGTTGGGGTGAGGTGGGGGAAAGGGAAATGAGGAAACTGGTGAAATCCAGATTAATGCCCTGGGGTTGAAGTATTCCGAGGCGGAAGATGAGGCGTTCTTCCTCCAGGCGTCTGGTGGTGAGAGAGCGGCGGTGAACGAGGCCCAGGGCCTCCATGTCCTCGGCAGAGTGGGAGGGGGAGTTGAAATGTTGGGCCACAAGGCGGTGTGGTTGATTGGTGCAGGTGTCCCAGAGATGTTCCCTAAAGCGCTCTGCTAAGAGGCGTCCTGTCTCCCCAATGTAAAGGAGACCACATCGGGATCAACGGATACAATAAATAATATTGGTGGATGTGCAGGTCAAACTTTGATGGATGTGGAAGGCTCCTTTGGGACCTTGGATGGAGGTGAGGGAAGAGGTGTGGGCGCAGGTTTTGCAGTTCCCGTGGTGACAGGGGAAGGTGCCAGGACGGGAGGGTGGGTTGTAGGGGGGGGGGGGCGTGGACCCTGGTGGAGTTCAGCCAGTACTTGGTGGTGACCTTTGCTCGAGAAAATTACTCTTGCTACCCAAACTAAAATGCCGTCCTCTTCAGTTATCTGGTCTCACTGGGTCCAGAAAAAATTCAATTCTGGTTGTGATGGCCCTTTTGTTTTCCTCATCACCACCAGATGTTTCAGTTTTTCCTGGATAGAATCTTTTTGTGTCCACAATCCGATATTGTCAGCACTGACTAGAAGAGTATCCTGAAAATTTAAAAGCAGAATGAGCTGTTCTAATGGCGGCACCTCTGGGGGGAGGTGGCTCAAGGCATCCATATTTGCTACTTGGCATCCCAGATGGTGTTCCAAATTGTAATTGTACTTACTTAGAATGAGAGCACACTGCTAATTTCAACCAGAAGCTATGGGTGGTGCAGCCTTGTCCTCTTTGAGTATCCCTAGCAGGGGTTTATGGTCCATTACTATTACACATTTATATCTGTCAAAGTATTGATGGAACTTTCTCACAACAAACTTTCTTTCTTTATCTGGGTGTATTTGTGCTCTGCATCAGCTAAAATCAGCATACATTATCGAGTGTTCCTCTCCAAAGGGATCAACCTGTGACCCTACAGTATGCCAATACCATACAGGGAGGCATCACACATCAGCACCGGATCTCGCGTGGAATCATAGTGGGCCAACACCTTAGATGGTGATAGCTACTTCTTCACTTCCCTAAAAGCTATGCCTTAGCTATGAGACCCTTCCAAGACTGACCCTTTTCCAATAGCAAATGGAGGCCAGGTTACGTACGAACCTTCCGTAATAATTAATCAATCTAAGGAAAAATCTAAGCTCTGGTATAGACGAGGGAGCCGTGGCATCTTTGATTCCCTCATTTTATCTTCCAACGGGTGTAATTTGGTCTTGTTGACTCTGCAGCCCAAGTAGGTCATATAGGGTGCCTGGAATTCATATTTTTCCCATCTAAGGCAGATGCCCACTTTGGAGAAATATTTAAGCAACATATCCAAATTCTGCAAATGCTCTTAATTAATCTTCACAATTAATACAACATCATCCAGATAAGTGATGACCTGGGGTAGACCTCGTAAAATGGTCACCATTGTCCGCTGGAAAATGACACCAGCTGATGGTACGGAAATGACAGTCTCATATATTGGTACAAGCCTTTATGGGTATTGATTATAGCATACTTCTGGGAATCTTTGTCTAACTGCAATTGTAGATAAGCTCCATGAAGGACAAACCCCCAGCCTGCTTTGCATGTCAATCCTCTATTCAAGGGATTGTGTATTTATCCAGCTGCATAAAGCAGTTTACCATTTGTTTAAAATTCCCACAAAGGCAAACCAACCTGGGGAATTTCGTGACCATTCTATAAACTGTACTGGTTTGATGAATCCTTTGCTTTCCAGCCTCCTGGTTTCTGCCTCTGCTCTTGTATATGAGGCAAATGGCACTGGGCGAGCTTTGCAGAAGCATGGAATTGCGTCCTGGGCAATATGCATGGTGGCCTTGGTCTTTTCATAGTCCTTAGACCTTCCTGAAAGGCTTCTGGGTATTTAATTGGGACGTCACTCAGGTAGCTATTTTCTAATCAAAAAATTTGATCTAATCAAGATAAATCTTTCTCTACCAATTTCACCCCATCAAGGGTAGCACAGTGGCTCAGTGGTTAGCACTGCTGCCTCACAGCACCAGGGTTCCAGTTTCGATTCCAGCCTCGGGCCAACTGTCTGTGTGGAGTTTGCACATTCTCCCCTTGTCTGCGTGGGTTTCCTCCGGGTGCTCCGGTTTCCTCCCACAGTCCAAAGATGTGCACATCAGGTGAATTGGCCATGCTAAATTGCCCGTGCATCAGTCAAAGGGAAATGGGTCTGGGTGGGCTATTCTTCAGAGGGCCGGTATGGTCTGGTTGGGCCGAAAGTTCTGTTTCCACACTGTAGGGAATCTAATCTAATCAAACTTGGGTGTGGGCCTTTTACTACAATCAATGGTAACCAAACCTGCTGCTTTTCACATGAGACTGGAACCAAGGTTGTACCCTTAATCTGTAAAAGTTCCCTGTTACAGGTTCTCAATCTAACCAAGATCTTAGGTAAACTTAAAAGGATGGAGTTCAGAGTGAATTTTGTTAAAGACTGTTTCTGTGATCACTGATACAGCCACGCCAGTGTCAACCTCCACTAGAACCAGGTGACCATTTAACTAGATATTTATTTTGATTGGTTTTGATTTGGATGTTGCAAAACAATCTAACTGTTCCAAACCAGATTTAGTGTGCATCTCCTGAATACTAGCCTACGAGTTCTCTAACTCAGTTTAGGACTCATAGGATTTCTTTAGTAGACCGGCAGCAACTACAATGATTTGCTGGCCTGGATCCTAAAGAAAATGTTAACTGTTTGGCCGAGACTTGACTTTATTTTGGGGTTTTGCTGGTGGCTGACCTAGAGTCCCTCTGTTCAGGATATGCCCTGACTGAGGCAATGCAATTATCTTCACTCGAGTTGTTCTTCAAGCTCAGTTGGGTTGCCAATGGTGTCTACTTCCATACTCTATAACTCCTATGCTCCACTTGCTGCATTTTCTAATGACAAAGCCAATTGTAGTGCCTGTTTGAAGTCCAGTTGGGGCTTCAGCTGGTAGGTGCTTCTGCATAGTTACATAATTAATCCTACACACCAACAGTCTCTTGGCATCTCATGAATTAAAGCAGTCACATGCCTCTATTGCCTTAAAAAATCCTGACATGGTTCCTCTGGTTCTCAAATACCGAATAAATGCAATAGCATCTCAGAATTAGAGGAGGCTTGGAATTGTAATGTTCCTGAACTAAATCCATTAACTCTTGAAAGGTTTTAGTATCTGGTGCCTCAGGAAACTTTTCAGGATCCTAATAACTGAAAAAGCTGTAGGTCCACGAGCTATCAGGAGAATTACTCATTGGTTTTCATCTGCCCCAATGTCATTTGCCCAGAAAAAAAATGCATAGTTTCCACATTCTGAGCCCAGTCCTCAACAGCAGGTTCAACCGAGTCAAGTTTCCCAACTAATGGCATGATGCCAGAAATACTTACCCCAGTTCCAAAATGACTGTCACAAGCAAATTTCTTCAGGAGTGTATTTTCTTTCTCTCATCATCACTGAAATAACTCCACGGAGGCTGGTATCCCATCACCATGCCTTTCATATTTCCAAATGGAGATTCCTTGACACTAGTCTGGGTCCCTCAGAACCAGCTCTGAGTGAAGAGAACCCCTGAAACTCCTGTTTATATCTGTCAGCCACAATTGGGGAACTCTTATTCTAAGAGGTCTTCCTGGCTGACCTTGTTACAATCACTACAGTTACAGCCTCAAAAATAGATAGTAACAAGTCCTGAAAAGTAACTAGAATGCTGAAATGACAACTGGACTAGGCCTCTTGAAATGATTACAATTAGTTTCTCCTGAGAATTTGTTCTACGCATGGTAGGTAAGTAAAGTGGCTGACCAGGTAAAAACAATGACTGCAGATGCTGGAAACCAGATTCTGGATTAGTGGTGCTGGAAAAGCACAGCAGTTCAGGCAGCATCTGAGGAGCAGTAAAATCGACGTTTCGGGCAAAAGCCCTTCATCAGGAATAAAAGTTATTCCTGATTAAGAGCTTTTGCCCGAAATGTTGATTTTACTGCTCCTCAGATGCTGCCTGAACTGCTGTGCTCTTCCAGCACCACTAATCCAGAAAGTGGCTGACCAGTCAGACGCTGGTAGGTAGCAACATTGGAAGCATTTTTGCAGTCATGGAGTCATGAATTTAAACAACAAATATAAATTGCAATGCAGGATTTTGATGCCAGTGGGGTTGTCTAGTGTTATGGCAGATGGCTCCATTTTAGTTTGTAATGTCAGTACACTTAATGCCTGCTGTACTGAAATCTCCAAATGTTGTACATTATTTATGCAATAATTGTCAGTTTGTCTAGAATGAATTGACTTGCTCTCAGTCGTTGATACCAGTGGATTCCACTGCTGACCCACCTTCTGCCAATTTCAGCAGGAGCTGCAGAGAGCCTTGTAGAATCAAAGAATTAAACAACACAAAATGGAGGCCATTCGGCCCGTCATGTCAGTGGTCGGTCCTTGAAAGTGTAATCTGGTTAGTCCTGCTCTCTTGCTTTTCTTCCATAGCCCTAAAACCTTTTCTCCTTCAAATATTCTGCCTGCCTTTTGAAAGTTAAGTTTGAATCTGCATTTCCCATCCACTCAGGCAGTATTCTGGAGATCATCATAATACCTTTTATTTAAATTGTTTTTCCTCATGCCGCCTGTGGGAAAAGAGCAAATTACCACAGCCCTCTGGTTACCAACTATTCTGCCAGTGAAAATATTGTGAGGAAGTGGGTGAAACTATCACAACCATTTATGATTTAAAAGGTCTTTCCCTAAAGTTTATTTTGCTCTAAAGAGAACAATTCCAGATACATTGTTCTTTCCACAAAGAAGTTCTGTGCCCTTGGTTCCTTTCTGGTTAATATTCTGTCTATGCTGTCTACAGGATTGTCACATTTCAAATGTATGATACTCAGAAACGGTCACAATAATCCAACAAGAACCTAACATAAATTATTTCATAAAGATGAAGTTCAGCTTCCTTGCACATGTGCTGAAAAATGTGTTGCTGGAAAAGCGCAGCAGGTCAGGCAGCATCCAAGGAGCAGGAGAATCGACGTTTCGGGCATAAGCCCTTCTTCAGCCCTTCTTGCACATGTGTCCATTTCCTTTGTTTTTAAATCCAACATTCCAATTTGCCTTTAGAAATTATGTTGTGTATACTCAAGTCCAGATCTTCCGAATTCATACAAATCTTTCCTTTCAAGTCATCTGGGAGATTTAATTTTGATGTTAGTGACTGAGATCTTTATAATATGTTGCAAACATTTTTTTCTGATATTTCTTTACCACAGGATTTCATGTACTTTGAGCAAAATTCTGGAGGTGTGCAACATGGTGGAGCTTGGCGGATGCTTTAGTGACAAAATTGCACAACTTTGTCAGAAGCATTATGGTAAGATTTCAGGCTCTCTGTATTGACTTTTTTTTTACAGTTTATTAAAGATAAAATAATTACTAACATTACAGATGTCTTTTCAAACTAATCTGGTAGCTTCTAAGTTTAGAAGAAATTGGAGAAACCAATTGGGCTATTTAAGGATCTTAAGGAGATCCTTATTTAAGAATAAAGAGATTTTATGGAGAAAGAGATCATGGTTGAGGGACATAAACAGTACTTTGCATCTGTCATCACTAAAGTAAAGGATTCTGCCAATTTTACAGTCAAGGAGGAATTAGTAGTGAAACGGAGTCTGGTAAAAATAGATAAAGAGGAAGAACTGTACTGTTTGGCAATGTTCACACTAGAAAACTATCCAGTCTAGATTGTTGAGGGGAGAAACGTGCAAATAATGCATCTTCTAACCAGAATCTTCCAAATCTCCTTTTGGTATGAAGTGGTTTGGAAGACTAGAGGATTACAAATATTGCACCGTTGTTCAAAAAAAAAGATATAAATCCAGTGACTATGGCTAGTCAGCTTGATAGCACAAATGGGAAATCTTGAAAATAATCCCAGTCCAAAATTAATTATCACTTTGAAGAATATTGCAGCTGATATGAGTTGGTGAAGCCATCATGATTTGATTTATTTTCCATTTTGTAGAGAAAAACGAATAATTAAAACTCTTATTGTTTGCAATTATTGACAACAGGCAGCTCAGCCTAGATTAGAGATCCACCTTTACTGGTCCATTAAATATGTTGTCACAATGTGAAGTCAGGAACTGGTCCATATGCTCTTCTGTCAGCAGGTTTGAGGGCAGAGCAGGCACATAAAATCACCAGGTAGCTTCTCTGTTGCATACCTGCCCACCCCTGACATTTCTGAAATTCTAAGAGGTGGGGCAGGAATGGTATGGTTGGTACTCCCTTGGACTCTTAACTTGAGGGCCTTATCCTCCTTAGCCAGTTTATTACTCATGGTGAGGCAGGCCCACACCATGTAGGAAGCTGATCTTCCATGATCTACCGTTGGTTTTTTTTGTATGGCTGTTAAATACAAGTACCAGTGCCAATACCAGAAATGCTGGGGACACAGGTTTGAGAGAAAGAAAGGAACTGAAGGACATCAGTTTTTATCGAAAATGATGTTACGGAAATTGATGGGATTAAAGGCCATAAATCTTCATGGCCTGATAATCTATATCCCAGAGTACCTAAGACATTGGCCCTAGTAATAGTGATGGTCACTTCCAAGGTTCTATAGGCTCTGGAATGTTTCCTACAGATTGTAATCTAGCTCTGCTATTTAAAAAAGGAGTTGGAGAGAATACCAGAAAGTATATACCAATCATTCTAATGTCAGTAATGGGGAAAATACTTAAGCCCATTATGAAAGATAATAGAGCAGAAATAGCAAGACCAGGATCAGACAGAGGCAGCATGGATTATGAAAGGGAAATCTACTGGAAGTCTGTGAGGCTGGAACTAGTAGAGTTGATGAAAGGGAGCCAGTGGACGTGGTTTACTTGAATTTTCAGAAGGCTTTCATAAAGTCTCCACATAAAAGATTAATGTGTAAGATTAAAGTGCATAGGATTGAGTATAGTATATTGAGATGGATAGAAAATTGGTTAGTGACCAGAAAACAGTAGGAATAAATAAAAAATGCTGGAAATCTGAAAACAAATCATAAACACAGCAGGTCTGGCACCATCTGTGCAGAGAAAGCAGAGTAAAAGTTTTGGGTCCAGTGACCTTTCTTCAGAACACAGGTCAGAAGCTAAGAATACCGCAGTGAGTAACTCAATTCCTAAATGCCTAAAACCTATTCACCATCTAAAGGGACAAGTCAGGAGTCTGATAGAATACTCCCTACCTGTCTGGATGGGTGCAGCTCCAACAACACTCAAGAAGCTTGACACCATCCAGGACAAAGCAACCTGGTAGATTGGCACCAGAACTACAAACATTCACTCCCTCTATCAAGACACTCATTAGCAGCAGTGCATGCTATGTATAAGATGTACTGCAGAAAATCACCAAAGATCCTCAGACAACACCTTCCAAATCCATGACCACCTCCATCTAGAAGGACAAGAGCAGCAGATAATGGGGGTACCACCTCCTGTAAGCTCTCTTCCAAGCCACTCACCATCCTGACTTGGAAATATATCGCTGTTCCTTCAATGTAACTGGGTCAAAATTCTGGAATTCCCTCCCTAATGGCATTGCGAGTCTACCTAAATCAAATGGACAGCAGCAATTCAAGAAGATAGGTTACCACCATCTTCTCAAGGGCAATTAGGGATAGGTGATAAATACTGTCCCAGTTAGCTGTGCCTACGAGTGAATAAAACACATGTAGAATCACTTAACTGTTCTTGCATACAATATCTCTATTTATGATGCTCAAGTTCTCATAGGCTTTGTTAATTTCTCTCTCATTTAGGTGGATTGTTTGGAGTACAGGGTAGTGCTGGCCCAAATGATGGTCCAACTCAGCCACATTTCAGGCTCTGAAATAGCTAATATGTTGGCAAGTCCAGGACCTTTTTATCCTTTCTGGAATGAAAAGGAATCAGAAAGTGCCAGTAGTACTTCAGACCCCAGCTGTGGCATTGGAAGTGGTGCCTATAACTGGGTTGGTATCCAGCAAACAGGATGTATAATGGCACTGCCCTCGCTGCATGGTATTTGAGGTCAGGGTCACTGGGGTCAATCGGGCAGATCCTGTCAGGTTGGCTGTGAATCTGCAGGGAATCTGCCAGGATTTGCCAGGTGATCTCCCCATGTGACAAGAGCTCACATACTGCTAGTAAAATACTGCAAGAGACCCTTAATTGACCCCCCAATACTACAATTAGCCTCTAGGCTGGAGGTCCATCCTTTCAGTTTCTCAGCTGCTGGCAGAGTGCTGTGGGGGTGAGAAAGTGACAAACAGTCCACCACTCTGCCAATCCTCCACATGTAATGGCTCTTCTGCCTCATATCCCACTTTCACAAGCTCCAGAACATTCAGTTCAATATGTCATCCAGTTTCAAATGTCAGTGCATGTGCACCCAGATACCTATATCCCTGCTGAGTCTTTAGAATAGTCCCTTTAAATCTATCACAAACAAAAACAGAAGTTGCTGGAAAAGCTCAGCAGGTCTGGCAGCATCCGTGAAGAGAAATCGGAGTTAATGTTTTGGGTCCGATGTCTCTTTAAATTTATATTGTCTCTCCCTCATTTTTCTCCCAAATGTATTACTTTATCTTAAATTGCATCTGCCAAATGTATCCCCATTCTGTTGCTGTTGTTTACCACACCTCTCAGTTTGGCATCATTGACAAACTTTGAAATTATATTCTGTTATGATCCTTATGGAGAACAGCTAATGAAAAGTATCAAATGTCAGATTGACAGCTAAGCAACAATATTTCACTTCTGTAGCATCTAGTCTTTAACAATCAAACCATAATTAATGTTAATTAAACATGAAATCACAGGTATTTTGTGTACAATATAAATAATAAATTAAACATTTAAATAGTTGATGCAACAAAGAAAGATTTTTCAAGTTTTCTCAAGTGTCTCATTCAACAGGTATGGCAGTAATTTCATCCCTCAAAACTCTGAATTTCCTCAGTAAAACTCCAGCTCCTTTGCCAGATCCAGCCTTTGTACTCAACTTTTCTCAATTGCATCTGAACCCCTCTCATCTCAAAATCTGATCACCTGAGTCTTGTTGCATGCCACACAACAGATCATTAGTTTCCCATTTGCATCTTCTGAGGCTGGGTCAAAGTCTTCCTCTCAATGAAGCCTAACACCAGCCAAATTTTCTTTCCTCGCTGTCCAAAAATGAGGAGGTTTCATCCTGTGGTTTTAACAACAGTTTTAATCCCTGTGTATACATGGTGACTCTGCTTTCTTGTCAGCCCCACAATCAGGCACCTTCATATTTCTCAAATCAAGCTCTACAAACCAAGAATCCTGTTGCAATTCCAATATCCAAATCATTTATATAAATCAGAAGAGCAATGATCTTAGCACTGAGCATTCAGGAAGACCACATCCTATCATCCCTCAGTCTAAAAATTAACAATTTACCACTTGCTAGTCTCTGTTCTTGAGCCATTTTTTTTAAAACTCCAGGCTGAGGCTGACCCTCCTATTCTGAGAGCCTCAGTTTTGTTAACCAGCCTTTCAGATATTGTTACCTTATCAAAACATTTTTAAAATCTGTATAGGCAACATACAAGAGTTAGATTATTCAAGCCTTTTACCAAGCTGTGCTGGTTCTCATTTAATGAAATCAAGTGTCTCCACGTTTTTTTTCATCCTATCATGGTTTCTAAAACATTGCCAGTAATATTACACTGTCATTTCTAAATGTGTCCTTGCAGTCCTCCTAGAATAAGAATGTCACATTTGCCATTCTCCAATCCTCTCACTCTTCCCTGACATCGAGTGAATGTTAGAAGATTTTGGTTTTCCCAATCCCCACTCCCTTAAACGTTCTAGAATACAGCAATCTGGACCAGGAGACTTGCCCACTCTGAGCATTACCAGCCTTTTCAATTTATTTTGCACTAGAATGTTCAAACCATCCATTAGCTACACACTGTCTGCTTCTGCTATATTTTATCATTAGAATTCAACATTCTCTTCCTTAGTGATCACCAATGCAGAATACTCATTTGTTCTCCGTTTGTAATCCTTTTATCATTCATTCATGAGGTAGGCATTTTCAGCTAGGCCAGCATTAATCGGTCTTCCCTATTTGCCCAGATGGTGAGAGCTACCCACATTGGAGTCACACGTAGGTCAGACTGTGTAAGGATGGCAGGATCAAAAAGTGTGGCGCTGGAAAAGCACAGTTCAGGCAGCATTCGAGGAGCAGGAGAGATGTTTCGGGCATAAGCCCTTCATCAGGGTGGCAGAATACCTTCCCTGAAGAACAATAGTGAACCTGATAGGATTTTACAATAATTGACAGTGGCTACATGGTTGGAATTAAGTCAGTTCTTCCAGATTTTATTGAATTCGAAAACTAATTATATTTGGCCTAGTTTTCATTTGAAGTATTCACCTTTATATGTAGAATCAAAGAATCCCTACAATGTGGGAACAGGCCCTTTGGCCCAACAAGTCCACATCGACCCTCCAAAGAATAACCCACCTAAACCTTTTCCCTCTACCCTATATTGACCCCTGACTATGCACCAAGTTATACATACCTGAACACTACAGGCAGTTTAGCACAGCCAATTCACCTAACCTGCACATCTTTGGATTGTGGGAGGAAACCAGAGCACCCGGAGGATACCCACACAGACACAGGGAGAATGTGCAATCTTCACACAGAAAGTCACCCGAGGCTGGAATCGAATTGGGGTCCATCACGCTGTGAAACAGCAGTGCTAACCGCTGAGCTACCATGCTGCCCTAATGACAAACACCTCTGGATGTTTAAAGGTGGTTTTGCTTTGTAAAGGAAGCCAGAATTGGGGGATACAGTTTAAAAACAAGGAGTTTCCTATTTCGGATGGAAACAAGAAAAATTTTTATCTCTTAGAAAGCTAGGAGTCTCTGTCTTTGCAGGGAGTGGTGGAGGCAGTCACTGAATATTTCTCTAAGGCAGAAGTAGAGAGATTCATAACTAACAGGAGAGTTGATAATTATTTGAGATAGGTAGGAATTTGGGGTTGATGCCACTATCAGATCAGCCATGATCTTATTAATTGGTGGAACAAGCTCAGTGCTTGTAAGGCCTAATTCTGCTCCTAATCTGTATGTTTGTTTGTATGTCCTGTATGTTAGGACATACAGGATACACCCATTTTATGTTAGTTTAGGACCTCCCAAACAAACTAGAGAACGTTGCTATGAGATCCCCATCCTACTGAGGTGCCAACTGTTCATTTTGAAAGATGTATTTTATCCTAGGATTGGTTCTAATGCCCATGTATTGGAAATCTTCCCACCTACACCATAACTCAAGTCATTCAACTATACCCTTATTTCTCTTAACAATTGTGTTCAATTGAGGAAACGATTCGGAGATGCCGGTGTTGGACTGGGGTGTACAAAGTTAAAAATCACACAACACCAGGTTATAGTCCAACAGGTTTAATTGGAAGCAACCTGGTGTTGCGTGATTTTTAATTGAGGAAACCTAGTTCAGCACATGTTTTTATGCAATTGAATTTGTTATTGTACTGAAGATATACCATTTGAATTTCTTCATAGTTAATAACATTTAGGATTTAAATGCAAACAAAGTTTAGTATGTGTCATTGACATTTATTAGATCTGAATTATTTGTCTTTTTGAAAGGTAAAGTCTTTAAAGTTATTTTTCTTTTTTCATTCAGATGTTTCATGAAGTGCAAAGAGATAAACTGGACGACATGACAGATATCCAATAATGTGCCTAACTTAATTTCAACTTGGAATTAATAGAATCAGAAGTAATTCATCGGAATTCTTTGAGCTGTTTATTTACACTGTCATAATGGTTTCATTTATTATTTTGAAAATCCAAAAAACTTCATTTATTTTTAACATTTATTTAATATCACTGAAGTTGGTGGTTTACCAGTATATCTGGTATTGTCTGTTGAAGTATCGAATATCTATATTGTTATCATATTAAACTGGAATAATAAGTTGGGAATTTCCTTGGAACTGTGCTGATGCTGCCACTGTAACTTCACCAGAAGTGCTAAGGAGAATCCATGTACACGTCAGTGGGATTTCTGACAGACAAGGCAGGGCTAACGAGGAAGAATGTTTTTTGAGAGTGCTGATGACTTGGAACTCCTACTACCAGGGTGGTGGAGGGAGAGGTCTTAAAAAGAACAAGAAAAGTGGGTATGTGTTTGAATGAAATAAATTTTCAGTATTACAGTGATAGAATGGGGAGTGGCACTAGCTGATGTGCTTTTGGAAAGTTTGGATGGATTTGATGGGGTAGATGGCCTGCATGTGTGCCACATTGATTTTATGACTTTCAAGTCACGGCAATGGAATAGGACTGTTTCAAAGGTAATTGCCATTTGTTCTGCCCAACACTCGTACTGCATTGTAGCCCTCAGTGTGTAATCAATGTTAGAAAATAGTGTCCATGGTTTTCAGATGTTACTATCATTGTTACAAATTTTTAGCAAAGATTTAAATTTTAATAATACACTATATAAGAAACATTTTTGTTTTTGAAACACATAATCCCATAATAAAAAATGATTGCAATATATGCCATACATTTGAACAGTATACTTACATCTGGAGAAATCTATTTGATAACAAAGAAATTTCTAATTGTTACAATTTCAGTTATTGTTTAGGAGATGGGTTATAATTTTTGAGGAAGGAAGATGATTTAATTGTCCAATATTTATCCACGTGGCCGACACAGGGAAAAATGTCATGGCATGAGGAAAATGCTTTATGTTTAACCATTTTTAATACTATCAGGAAAAGAGAAATAGGGAAAATATAAAAAGGTTTCAGAGTGATTGTGAAATGGATATAATTTAAAGTTAGTGAGTTACAATTGTCATTCACAGTCTGTAGTACTAAAACTACAATAATTAAAGCTTCTTCCCTCCAGTAAAGTGTGATTGTGATGTTCTGTCTGAAGGTTTTCAATCTCTGCACTGATGGAAGATTTGCACACATCTATCTACAAGGCTTTTATCAGAATTTGTTGATATCTTGTGCATTAAACTAACAGAAGGTATGAAGTTTTTTGACAAATGGTTATCTAATTCCTTTTTGAATGATTTTCTTACATTCACAGGATGTGGGTGTCACTAGCTAGGCCAGCATTTATTACCCATCTCTAATTTGACCAGAGAGGGTGATAGTAACTGGTATTCTTAAACTGCTGCAGTCCTTGGGTTGTTAAAAAAAAATCCACAAAGCTGTTAGGGAGGGAATTCCAAGTTTTGACCCAGGGACCGTGCAGGAGCAGTGCCCTGAAAGCTAGTGCTTCCAATTAAACCTATTGCACTGTAACCTGGTGTTGTGTGATTTTTAACTTCATCCAGGGTGATTAACTCCACAAGATGTCAAGAAACAGCTGAATGCACTGGAAACTAGAAAGGTTAAAGTGTCTGAGGACTACTGACCACTATAGAAACCCAAGTTAATATGCTTTAGAAATGGATTCTAATCCTACCAAGGCAAATTGTGAAATTTGAATTTAGTAAAATCTGGAGTTTAAAAAGCTGGCCTATTGGCAACCATGTAACCATTGTCACCTGTTGTAAAAAAACTCAGCTGGCTCCCTAATGCCCTTCAGGGAAGGATATCTGCCATCCTCACCTGGTCTGGCCTATGTTTGACTCCCGACCCACGCTTCACTCTGAACGGTCTTCTGGACAACTAAAGCTGGCCAAGCTGTTCTAGTTCAGCTACAAGTTTGGAATCTGCCTGACAATGTGGAAAATTGCCCAGGTATGTCCTGTGACCACCCCTGACATCAATGGTGTGTTTGACTGAGATTGGGCCTGAGCAAAACTGGAGTCCATGGGATTCAGGAGGCAAACCATGCCTTTTTTTTGGGCATCTTTGCAATCTATTCCACTCGGTTAACAGTATAAAAATGGTCATTTTCCAGTTCTTTTCAGTTCCGAAGAGTCATACTGGACTCAAAGCATTAACCCTGCTTCTCTCTCTCTACAGGTGCTGCCAGACCCACTGAGTTTCTCCCAGCAATTTCTGTTCTTGTCCTTGCAGCTATCTACAGGCAGTATATGACTTGAGTGGGATAGTTGGAACCAATGTAACAAACATGAATCACTTCAGAACTATTAATTTGTATAACACCAGACCTATCTAAAAACGAGTTTCCGACCTGGGGAAACTGTGACACAGGACTACATATGTACTGAGTAACAGAAGCAGCGTACTATAGACACAGTTTAGCCACCTCATAAATTAATCAGATTGAAGCTTTGAGATCCTGCCATGTGCGATACTGTTTTAAGATAATTTAACCATTTAACAACCATTTATGTACATCATACCATTCACGATACTAGAAACAGACGTGTCTAAAAGAAAAGACTAAAGTGTTGCAAACAACTTCAGCCTGAAGTATCAGGTTTTATGTCTTCCACCACAGAAGCCAAATTTCAGTCAAGTATTTTCACTCCATGTGATATCAAACAATAGCTGGGCACACTGGATAAAGCAAAGCCAATGGAGTCCGATGACATCACAGCTGAAGAATAGCTCCAGACCCAGCCCTGCCACTAATCAAGCTGCTCTCGTCCAGTTGGAAACCAGAAAACAGAGTAAAAAAAGTTGCCCATATAAGTTATGTTCACAAAAATAGAAGATGTCAACTTTGGTCAATTACCGACCTATCACCCAAACATATAAATAGAAAGCAGGAATCATCAGCAGTGCTTTGTCCGAAGGCTCACTGAAGATTGGTAATGAAACATCTGAAAATGAACCTTCTAGCTCAATGAGCAAATCTACATCCAGAACCTCAACCTGAGTTACAAATCTTCTCCAAACTCGCTAGCCTATTCTCTATAATGAACAAAGCAATAGAAGGAGTTGTATGAACTATCTAGCACAACTGACACAGTAACTTGCTCATTGATGCTCAATTTGTGATCTGCAAGGAAGACCCTGCTCTAGATCACTTACAACCTTAGTACAAATATGGAGTAAAGCATTGAACCCAGAGAGGAGATAAAATGTCAGCACTTGGCATCAATTCAGTATTGGGCCAGGTCCGATATCACAAACATTAAAATCAGGGAATGTTATGGGAAAGCTCTCCACCTAAACAGCACAAAGGATGTTTGTGGCTATTCAAGGCCAAGCAGCTCATTTTGAGCTGCTTCATCAAAGGCCTGTGCTCCATCATAAAGTTGGAAGTGGAAATATTTGTTGACTGCTGTCCATTGTTCAGTACTGTTCGCTATTCCTCAGACAATTGTGTCCACCTGCAGAAAGACAAAGACAACATTCAAACTTGGGCTGATTAGTCATGACCATATTTGCACCACACAAGTGCCAGGCAATTTCCATCTCTAATAAGATAGAATTTAGCCTATCTCCCATTGACATCTAAAAGCATCACCAT
Source organism: Chiloscyllium plagiosum (assembly GCF_037043375.1). Taxonomy (NCBI): domain Eukaryota; kingdom Metazoa; phylum Chordata; class Chondrichthyes; order Orectolobiformes; family Hemiscylliidae; genus Chiloscyllium; species Chiloscyllium plagiosum. The sequence goes on along the minus strand of NW_028270144.1, from coordinate 1,710,303 downwards.
CACTGAATTCTGACGCTGTCATCTGCTTGAGAATCACCATTGTCTAGAAACTTAACGGCACCAGCCAGTTAAATAGCAAGGCTATAGTACCAGGTCAGAGGCTGTCTCTTCAGGGGAATCCTTTAGAAATGAAAGCAAGCAACTAAGCCCAATTCCTCTGGCTCCGTAAAGACTTTAAAAAAATGAATATACTTCCACTTGGTTAGGTGAGTTCAGCTCCAGAAACACCCAGGTAGTTCACCACCTTCTGGGATGAAGCTACGTGCATGTTCAGCAACTTTCCACTAAATGAACCACTCACTGTCTTCACCGGCAGCGCAACACATCAGCTGTGTTTGTGAGATGCATTGAACAACTTACCAGAAAGCCTTCAGCAGTACCTTACAGTCCTGCATCCTTATGGCATATACTTATTTTAAAATCGCAGGATGTGGGTGTTACTGGCTAGGCCAGCATTTATTGCCCATCCCAAGTTGCCCAGAGGGTAGTCGAGTCACCCACATTGCTGTGGGTCTGGAATCGCACGTTGGCCTGACCAGGTAAAGATTGCAGATTTCCTTCCTTAAAGACATGAGTGAATCAGATGGGTTTTCCTGATAGTCAGCAATGGATTCATGGTCATCATTAGACTTTTAATTTCAGATTATTATCGAATTCAAATTTTGCCATCTGTTGTGGCAGGATTTGAACACATGTCCCGAGAACATTAGCTGGGTCTCTGGATTAATAGTATAGTGATATTACCACTAGAGCATCATATCCCTTTCAGTCATTTATTATCACAAGCTCTGGTGATTCCTTCATTGTCACTGGGTCAAAGTCCTGGAACTCTTGGTCCAACAACAGAGTGTAATTTCACTATAAAAACTGCAGTGGTTTAAAAAGCTAGCTGACTAGGACCTTCTTGAGGGCAGTTACACATGGTCAACAATCCTCACATAAAAAAAAATCTTTCATGTGGTAATGATTCATCGCAATCACATCTGCAGCACGTGTTGGTTACCCGAGGAACTCTGGCTCAGAGTCGATGAGCTGGAGGCTGAGCTTCAAACATATCAAGGAGGGGGAGTGTTACCTGGATGCTGTGTTTCAGGAGGCAGTTACACCCCTTACATTATCAACCTCAATTTCAGTCAGAGGTCAGGGACAGGAGGGTGTGACTATGAGAGAGGCAAGTGGAGGTATCCAGGAGTAGTCCTGCAGAAATCTCAGCCCTTGAACTTGTCTAACAGAATCTTACTCCCTGTGGAGACGTGAATGAGGGCTGTAAGGAGGAGAATAGGCTTCACCTGCAGTTTGAGGGCGAGACGCTGGAACCACGTGCAACAGTATTACCTTTACTCAATTATAACTACAAAGACATGAGGGAGGAGCTGACTAGAGTTAATTGGAAGGGGAGCCAAGCAGGGAGGTGGTGGAGCAGCAAGGGCAGGAATTCCTGGGGGTAATTCAGGTTCAGTAATTTCTGAGGAAGAAGAAATATACTAAGGGAGATTGAGGCAACCGTGGCTGACAAGGGAAGTCAGGGACAGCATAAAAGCAAAAGAAAAGGCATACAATGTGGTGAAGATTAGTGGACAGCCAGAGTATTGCAAAGCCTTTAAAGCTCAGAGAAGATAACTAAAAAAGCAAGAATCGGAAGTTGAATGGGGAAAATGGGGAAGCTGAAGGGTCTGGAGGGGAACAAATCACGTGAATCAGATGGACTACATCCCAGAGTTCTGAAAGAGATAGCTGAAGAGATTGTAGAGACACTAGTGGTGATGTTTCAGGAATCACTGGAGTCAGAGACGGTCCCAGAGAATTGGAAAATAGCTAATGTAATACCCCTGCTTAAGAGGGCAGGGAAGAAAAAGTCAGGAAATTAAAGGCTGGTTAGCCTGACCTTGGTCATTTGTAAGATTTTACAGTGCATTATTAAGGATGAGATTGTGGAGCATGAGGAAGTGAGTGATAAAATAGGGCAGAGTCAGCATGGCTTTGTCAAAGGGAGATTGTGTCTGACAGATCTGTTTGAATTCTTTGAGGAGGTAATGAGTGACTTAGACAAAGGAGAGCCAGTGGGCGTGATTGATTTGGATTTCCAGAAAGCCTTTGACAAGGTGCTGCACAGGAGGCTGTTAAATAAGGTAAGAGCCCATGGAGTTAGGGGCAAGGTACTGGCATAGATAGAGGAATGGCTGAGTAGCTGAAGGCAGAGGGTAGGGATAGAGGGGTCTTTTTCAGGATGACAGCTGGTGACTGGTGGAGCTCCGAGGAGAAAGTGAGGTCTGCAGATGCTGGAGATCAAAGTTGAAACTTTATTGCTGGAACAGCACAGCAGGTCAGGCAGCATCCAGGGAACAGGAGATTCGACGTTTCGGGCACAGGCCCTTCTTCAGGAATGAGCAGAGAGTGTTCAGCAGGAGAAGATAAAAGGTAGGGAGGAGGGACTTCGAGGAGGGGCGTTGGAAATGTGATAGATGGAAAGAGGTCAAGGTGAGGGTGATAGGTCGGAGTAGGATGGAGGCGGAGAGGTCAAGAAGAAGACTGCAGGTCAGGAAGGCGGTGCCGGGCTGGAGGGATCCGGCTGAGACAAGGTGGGGGGAGGGGGGATGAAGAAACTGGTGAAGTCCAAGTTCATCCCCTGTGGTTGGAGGGTTCCCAGTCGGAAGATAAGACGCTCCTCCTCCGACCGTCGCGTTGTTGTGGTTTGGCGGTGGATGAGTCCAATGACCTGCATATCCTCGGTGGAGTGGGAGGGGGAGTTGAAATGCTGTGCTACAGGGTGGTTGGGTTGGTTCGTCCGGGTGGCCCAGAGGTGCTCTCTGAATCGCTCCGCAAGTAGGCGGCCTGTCTCCCCAATATAGAGGAGGCCACACCGGCTGCAACAGATGCAGTAGATGATGTGGGTGGAGGTGCAGGTGAATCTGTGGCGGATATGGAAGTTTCCTTTGGGGCCTTGGAGAGAAGTGAGGGGGGAGGTGTGGGCGCAAGTGTTGCACCTCCTGCGGTTGCAAGGGTAGGTGCCGGGAGTGGAGGTTGGGTCGGTGGGGGGTGTGGATCTGACAAGGGAGTCGCGGAGGGAGTGGTCTCTACGGAAAGCTGATAGGGGAGGGGAGGGAAATATATCCTTGGTGCTGGGGTCTGTTTGGAGGTGGCGGAAGTGACGGCGGATGATGCGCTGTACATGGAGATTGGTGGGGTGGTAGGTGAGGACCAGTGGGGTTCTGTCCTGGTGGCGGTTGGAGGGGCGGGGCTCAAGGGTGGAGGAGCGGGAAGTGGAGGAGATGCGGTGGAGGGCACCGTCGACCACGTCGGGGGGGAAATTGCGGTCCTTGAAGAAGGAGGCCATCTGTGTTGTACGTATTTTGAACTGGTCCTCCTGGGAGCAGATGCGGCGGAGACGAAGGAATTGGGAGAATGGGATGGCGTTTTTACAGGGGGCAGGATGGGAGGAGGTGTAGTCCAGGTAGCTGTGGGAGTCGGTTGGTTTGTAGTAGATGTCCGTGTTGATTCGGTCGCCTGAGATAGAAACAGAAAGGTCTAGGAAGGGGAGGGAGGAGTCCGAGACTGTCCAGGTGAATTTGAGGTCGGGGTGGAAGGTGTTAGTGTAGTGGATGAACTGTTCAACCTCCTCGTGGGAGCACGAGGTAGCGCCGATACAGTCATCTATGTAGCGGAGGAAAAGATGGGGGGTGGGGCCAGTGTAGTTGCGGAAGATGGATTGTTCCACATACCCTACGAAGAGGCAGGCATAGCTGGGGCCCATGCGGGTGCCCATGGCTACTCCTTTTGTTTGGAGAAAGTGGGAGGATTGGAAAGAAAAGTTGTTCAGGGTGAGGACCAGTTCGGTCAGTCGAAGGAGGGTGTCGGTGGAAGGGTACTGGGTGGTACGGCGGGAAAGGAAGAAGCGGAGTGCTTTGAGTCCTTCGTGATGGGGGATGGAGGTGTACAGGGACTGGATGTCCATGGTGAAGATGAGGCCATGATGAAGATGAAGATGAGGTGAAGATGCAGGTGAAGACCTGCAGTCTTCTTCTTGACCTCTCCGCCTCCATCCTACTCCGACCTATCACCCTCACCTTGACCTCTTTCCACCTATCACATTTCCAACGCCCCTCCTCCAAGTCCCTCCTCCCTACCTTTTATCTTCTCCTGCTGAACACTCTCTGCTCATTCCTGAAGAAGGGCCTGTGCCCGAAACGTCGAATCTCCTGTTCCCTGGATGCTGCCTGACCTGCTGTGCTGTTCCAGCAATAAAGTTTCAACTGGTGGAGCTCCGCAGAGCCACAACTATTCACATTAAATGATAAAGGTCTGGAAAAAGGAATTGAGGGTATTGTTGCAAAGTTTACAGATGACGCAAAGCTAGTGGAGGGACAAATAATGTTGAGGAAGCAGGGAGGCTGCAGAAGGACTCAGACAGGACGGAGGAGTGGGCAAAGTAGCAGATGGAATACAATATAGAAACGTGCACTTCGATAGGAAGAATAGGAGTGTAGACTGTTTTCTAAATAGGGAAAGTCTTCAGAATATTGCAAGCAGTTTCTGGTCCCATATCTCAAGAAGGACGTGCTGGCTCTGGAGAGAGTCCACACGAGGTTTACAAGAATGATCCCGAGGATAAAGGGCTTGTCTTTGAGGAATAGTTGAGGACTCTGGGTCTGTACTCGAGTTTCAAAGGATGCGGGTAATCTCATTGAAACTTACAGAATACTGGCAGCCTGGATAGAGTGGATGTGGAGAAGATATTTCCACTAGTAGGAGAGACTAAGACCTGAGGGCATGGGCTCAGAGTGAAGGGATGACCCTTTAGAACCGAGATGACAAGGAATTTCTTCAGCCAGAGGGTGGGGAATCTGTAGAACTCATTGCCACAGAAGGTTGTGGAGGCCAAATCATTGAATATTTTGAAGACATCAATAGATAGGTTCTTGACTGGTAAAGGAGATTACAAGGAAAAGACGGGACAATAGGGCTGAGAAACATATCAGCCCTGATCAAGTGGTGAGCAGACTCAATGGGCCAAATGCTGGATCAGTGGTACTGGAAGAGCACAGCAATTCAGGCAGCATCCGACGAGCAGCAAAATCGACGTTTCGGGCAAAAGCCCTTCATCAGGAATAAAAGCTTTTTTTTCGGGCAAAAGCCCTTCATCAGGAATAAAGGCAGAGAGCCTGAAGTGTAGAGAGATAAGTGAGAGGAGGGTGGGGTTGGGAGAAAGTAGCATAGGGTACAATAGGTGAGTGGGGGAGGAGACTCAATGGGCCAAATGGCCTAATTCTGTTCTTATATCTGATGGTCTTATGGTGTGAGCATTACTGTGAAGGAGTGAAATAAGATAATGTTAAAAGGGTTAGGTTTATGTGATGTATATGTTTAAGATCTGGCTGAAAATTGCTGGGGACAAAGGCTGTATGTTTATTGCAGTTTATTTTGTTGTGTTGCTGTTGCTCACATTATATTTCTCAATATCTCACGTACTTACAGAATATTTATCGCAAGGTGCATTGAATGCAGTGAATTCAAGAGACATAAAGATATTTTTTCATTCAGTGTTTGTACTGCTGCTCTGCTCCAAAATTTCATTCACAAATTGAGGTGTCAGGCTTTGTGTTTCACACAGTTACATCAGTAATTGGAACAGAACATTCCCACAGCTGCATATGCTCTGGTTTGGCCAGCTTGGTCTCTGTCAAACGCTGCTTGATGCTGATGTGACAAATCCACTTTTAAATCACTGCTATTAGTTATTGTATCAATTAATAATTATCACTGGAACTAATTAGAAAATAGAATCTTTCATTGTAACTTAGCCAACGTGTTTCATGGATTAGTGAGCTTTTATTTAATGCAAATGTGGAGTGAATTGTAAACTCTTAATTTCCTAATAATCCAGAAACTCAATGGGATCGAGGTTTGTCTTAGGTGCATATTGGGAAAGCAGAGAAGAAAACAGAAGAGCAATTTATTGTTGCTTGTATTGTGCTATTTCCAAGACAGATTTCTATCGTCATGCATCCAACATTGCCTCATTTTTACCAGAATATATTTAATACATTTGGAAGTTGATGGTTCCTTTTGATATTTAACTTGTGGGTGATATGGTTTGGTGCCAAGAACAACTTTTGTGATTATTATCTATTCGCAAGACTCCAGCGTTTAAAAGGTAGAACTAACTTCTGATAAAATCGATATGGAACTTTATCATTTAAAATATGATTCTACATATAATGGTGGATGACCATGAGCAGCAGTTCTGACTAATGTTTCTGGAGAAATGATATTTAAGATGACATTGATCAAGATTAAGAGACTCTTCAAGTTGATGTGTATGTGACATATATTTTCAGTTTTGTTATTATATTGATATTAATTTCTTGTTCCCATGAAACATTGAAGTTCATTCAGTTATTCACCACTATCCCTATCCCCTCCTGTTCCACAGGTAGGATTCTACTGGCTTCTACCTGGAGAGCAGCCACATTACCGTTATTCATTCTTGAACCTTGACAGTGATCTTTAGAATATTGACCAAATTTTATTTAATATGTTTCAGCAAATGTATTCAGTATGAAAAATTGGATTTCCCTTTTCCAACCAGAATTGTTCTAAATGATAATGCCCCTGCACTGAACTATGCTGAAAAAAACAGAGCTCAAAGTGGGATCTTCTGGATAAATTGACTTAGTTGCTCACTACACCATTTCACTGAGTTCACATGTCCTACACTGCTAAGTTCTACGATCACATGTTCCAATGGTCGATGATTTCTAGCCTCCGCTTTCAGACCTTTTTGATTATGTGTTGTGAATTTTGGGTTTTTGTTTAAGATCCATTACAAACATAGACGTCAATTACTAAGGCACAGAAGCCTCTTGGCGTTTCCTCATGTAAATATTACTTTGAAGGTTTACAGAAACTTTGGAAAATTGATGAAAGTACGTCACTTTTGTCAAGTACTACATTGAAAGGAATATTGGTTTTGTACTTTAAGAAAATCCTCTATGTGTAGTTGGGTTTGTCCTTGCCTCTGAGCCCACAGTGCTTCAGGTGAAGAATACACAATGTATGTGAAGTAAATAAGAATTTTGTATTGAATATGTCTGAAGTACTTACAATAGTAAAGAATTCATAAATGTGGAAAACGAGAATGAGCTTTGTAAGGATCTAATTACTACGCTGATTTGATCATTTCAGTAACTTTTGACACTCGGTCTTAACTGGTGAGTTTGACAGCCCCCTACTGGCAGTCTGATTCTAATGCTAGGTAAAAACAATGACTGCAGATGCTGGAAATCAGATTCTGGATTAGTGGTGCTGGAAGAGCATAGCAGTTCAGGCAGCATCCGAGGAGCTGTCTATCCATTTTAACCAGCCACAAATTGCAGGCTGGACAGAGTCATAGAGTCATAGAGACATACAGCACTCAAACAGAGTCTTTGGTCCAACTCATCCATGCTGACCAGATATCCCAACCCAATCTAGTTCCATTTGTCAGCACTTGGCCTATATCCCTATAAACACTTCCTATTCATAAACCCATCCAGATGCCTTTTAAATGTTGCAATTGTACTAGCCTCCATCACTTCCTCTGACAGCTCATTCCATACATGTAACACCCTCTGCGTGAAAAAGTTGCCCTGGAGGTCCATTTTATATCTTTCCCCTCTCACCCTTAACCTATGCCCTCTAGTTCGGGACTCCCCCACCCCAGGGAAAAGATCTTGTCTATTTATCCTATCCATGCCCCTCATGATTTTATAACCTCAATAAGGGCCTTATCCAGCTGCGACTCCACTTTCAAGGAGCTATGAACCTGCACTCCAAGGTCTCTTTGTTCAGCAACACTCCCTTGGATCTTACCATTAAGTGTATAAGTCCTGCTAAGATTTGCTTTCCCAAAATGCAACACCTCACATTTATCTAAATTAAACTCCATCTGCCACTTCTCAGCCCATTGGCCCATCTGGTCAAGATCCCGTTGTAATCTGAGGTAACCTTCTTCGCTATCCACTACACCTCCAATTTTGATGTCATCTGCAAACTTACTAACTGTACCTCCTATGTTCATAGCCAAATCATTTATATAAATGACGAAGAGTAGTGGACCCAGCACCAATCCTTGTGGCAATCCACTGGTCACAGGCCGCCAGTCTGAAAAAACCCTCCTCCACCACCCTTTGTCTTCTACCTTTGAGCTGGTTCTGTATCCAAATGGCTAGTTCTCCCTGTATTCCATGAGATCTAACCTTGCTAAACAGTCTTCCATGGGGAACATTGTTGAATGCCTTACTGAAGTCCGTATAGATCACTTTCACTGCTCTGCCCTCATCAATCCTCTTTATTACTTCTTCAAAGACATGATTTCCTAAGCACAAAGCCATGTTGATTATCCCTAATCAGTCCTTGCCTTTTCAAATACGTGTAAATCCTGCCTCTCAGGATTCTCTCCAACAACTTGCCCACCACCAATGTCAGGCTCACCTGTCTATAGTTCCCTGGCTTATCCTTACCATCTTTCTTAAATAATAGTACCACGTTAGCCAACCTCCAGTCTTCCGACACCTCACATGTGACTATCGATGATACAAGTATCTCAACAAGGGGCCCAGCAATCACTTCCCTAGCTTCCCTAGAGTTCTAGGGTACACCTGATCTGGACCTGGGGATTTATACACCTTTATGGGTTTCAAACCATACAGCACTTCCTCTTCTGTAATATGGACATTTTTCAAGATGTCACCCTCTATTTCCCTACAGTCTATATCTTCCATGTCCTTCTCCACAGTAAATACTGATACAAAATACTTGTTTAGTATTTCTCTCATCTCCTGCGGCTCCACACAAAGGTCGCCTTGCTGATCTTTGAGGGGCCCTATTCTCTCCCTAGTTACTCTTGTGTCCTTAATGTATTTGTAAAAACTCTCTGGGTTCTCCTTAGTCCTATTTGCCAAAGCTATCTCTTTCCCCTTTTTGCCCTCCTGATTTCCCTCTTAAGTTCTTCCTTTATACTCTTCCAAAGATTCACTCGATCTATCCTGTCTATACCTGACATATGCTTCCTTTTTCGTAACCAAACCCTCAATTTCTTTAGTCATCCAGCATTCCCTATACCTACCAGCCTTTCCTTTCACCCTGATAGGAATATACTTTCTCTGGATTCTTGTTATCTCATTTCTGAAGGCTTCCCATTTTCCAGCCTTTACCTGCGAACATCTGCCCCAATCAGCTTTTGAAAGTTCTTGCCTAATACCGTCAAAATTAGCCTTCCTCCAATTTAGAACTTCAACTTTTAGATCTGGTCTCCTCTTTTCCATCACTATTTTAAAACTAATAGAATTATGGTCACTGGCCCCAAAGTGCTCCCCCACTGACACCTCAGTCACCTGCCCTGCCTTATTTCCCAAGAGTAGGTCAAGTTTTGCACATTCTCTATTAGGTACATCCACATAATGAATCAGAAAATTTTCTTGTACACACTTAACAAATTCCTCTCCATCTAAACCCTTAACACTATGGCAGTCCCAGTCTATGTTTGGAAAGTTAAAATCCCCTACCATAACCACCCTGTTATTCTTATAGGTAGCTGAAATCTCCAGACAAATTTGTTTCTCAATTTTCTGCTGACTGTTGGGGGGTCTATAATACAATCCCAATCAGGTTATCATCTCTTTCTTATTTCTCAATTCCACCCAAATAGCTTCCCTGGATGTATTCCCGGGAATACCCTCCCTCAGCACAGCTGTAATGCTATCCCTTATCAAAAATACCACTCCCCCTCCTCTCTTGCCTCCCTTTCTATCCTTCCTGTAGCATTTGTCACCTGGAACATTAAACTGCCAGTCCTGCCCATCCCTGAGCCATGTTTCTGTAATTGCTATGATATCCCAGTCCCATGTTCCTAAACATGCCCTGAGTTCATCTGCCTTCCCAGTTAGGCCCCTTGCATTGAAATAAATGCAGTTTAATTTATTAGTCCTACCTTACGCTCTGCTTTGTTCCTGCCTGCCCTGTTTGACCTGCTTCTTTTCTCAACTGTACCAGTCTCATTGATCTCTTTCCTCACTATCTCCCTGATCCCCGCCCTCTACCAAATGGTTTAAATCCTCCTGAGCAGCTCTGGCAATTCTCCCTGCTGGTATATTAGTCCCCTTCCAATTCAGGTGCAATCTATTAAGAGAGTGTAGATGTAACAAAGGAAAAGAATGAGAAGGGTTGACCGATAACATAAACAGGAATCCACAGGTTCTATATAGTCATAACATTAATAAAGCTATGGTAAAAGGTTAAATAGGGTTGATTAGGACTTACAATGTTATTTATACATGGAGTGCAGAAGTTCAAGAAGGCAGCTCACCCCACCTTCTCAAGGGACAGACAATAAATGTTGGATCCAGCCAGCGATACCCACATCCCACAAGTGAGTAAGAGAAGAGTGGGGGCTGAGATAATACATAAGCCCATTGCATCTACCTTCACCAAGGAAACAGATGGTGAAAGGTGGGGAGGGTCTCAGATTGATGATCTAAATGTTGTGAAAGAACAGGGTTTAGAAAAGGTGTCTACACTTACAGTTTCATGTATTCTGGAGCCAGATCAGAGGCATTCAGGGACACTGGGGTTCCCCTTTAGACACATTGGCTATTATTTACTAAGCCTCCTTAGTTATAGGGGTGTCATCAGAGGACCGATGTCTTCATTGGAGTTGGGAGGTCCTATTCCAGCTGTACAGGACATTGGTGAGGGCCCTTTTAGAATGCGTGTTAATTCTCGTCCTGCTTCTCTGGGAAGGATGTTGTTAAACTTCTGAGGGCGCAGAAACGATTTATTCAGGATGTTGCCAGGGTTAGGGGATTTGAGCTACAGGGAGAGGCTGAACAGACTGGGGCTATTTTCCCTGGAGCATCAGAGGCTGAGGGGGTGACCTTATAGAGGTTTATAAAATCATTAAGGGCATCAATAGGGTGAATAGCCAGGGTCTTTTTCCCAGGGCGAGGGAGTCCAAAACAAGAGGGCATTGGTTTAATGTGAGTGGGGAAAGATTTAAAAAGGACTTGAGGGATAACATTTTCACACAGAGGGTGGTGCATGTGTGGAATGAGCTGCCAGAGGAAGTGGTGGAGGCTGGTACAATTACAACATTTAAAAGTTATCTGGATGGGTATATGAATATGAAGGGTTTATAGGGATATGGACTGGGTACTGACAGGTGGGACTAGGACACATTGGGCTGGTTAGGTTGGCATGGCAAAGCTGGTCTGAAAGGTTTGTTTCTGTGCTGTATGACTCTCTGACTGGAAAATTGTACATGTTCCACTTTTAGTTAAAAAAATGATGTTAAAAAAGCCCAGCTTTAATAAGGGATTTCGGGGGAAATCATGTTGAACTAACCAATGTTTTTGCTAAGGCAGCAGAGAGGACTGAGGGTAATATGCTGTGTGATGCTAATTGGTTTATAAAGAGTATGTTATAAGCTGTCACACAACAGGCATGAGAGCAAAGTTAGAACTGATGGAATTAAAGTGATAATGGATAGAAGTGAGTTAATTAGCGGGAAATCGAGTTGACGGAATAACTGCTTTTTCATATTGGAGTAAGATGTACAAAGGAATTCCCTGGGGTTAGTGTTCAGTTCCTTACATAATAATAACCTAAACTTGTAATATATCAGACACAGTTTAAATTGTTTTGGATAACATGAAATATTGACGTTTTGTGGACTGTGAATAGGATACTGACAGATTCCAAGTTGCTGAAATCTAACACAGGGAAGTGAGTGTGAGATGGAGCAATATGAACTGAATGGTACAATTCTAATGGGGGTAGAGGAGCAAAGGGGAAATGGGAATGATTCTGTAGTGAGGAACTTCAGTGACATGGATTTTGTTTGAAAATGACAAATCTAGAGGGCTACAGAGATTGGGTTGGAGAATGAGCCTGACTGGGTAGCTCTTTCAGGTTCCAGCATAGACCTTATGGGTGGGAATGTCTCCGTATGTCAGGGAAAATTCCGTGATTCTATGTTGGAGCAACTGGGGGAGTTATCCTTACAGGGAGCCGACATGTATACAATAGGCCATATAGATCTTTGTCTATGCTGTAATCAGACCAGGAATCTAATAATAACTTGGTTTGTCTTTGATACAGAACACTTTGTGTTCATGTTGAAGTATATTAAGGTGTATCACTTTGAAAGGATTTGTAGTTCGGATTGTGGATAAAGTTGTGGATTTGTTCGCTGAGCCGGTCTGTTTTTCTGCAAACATTTCCTCACCTCACTAGGTGACATCATCAGTGCATCTTTGGTAAGGGGTTGGTGCTCTGTCCCACCTGGTATTTATATCTCTCTGTTCGGTGGTACTTCCGAGCTCTGTAGGAGAAAGTGAGGATTGCAGATGTTGGAGATCAGAGTCAAAAGGTGTGGTGCTGGAAAAGCACAGCCGGTCAGCAGCATCTGAGGAGCAGGAGAATCAACGTTTCGAGCATCAAGAAGTCCTGCTGAAGAGCTTCTGCTTGAAATGTTGATTCTCCTACTCCTCAGATGCTGCCTGACTGGCTATGCTTTTCCAGCACCACACTCTTACGGTTCTGTATCTGAGTGGTTTGTACACGGGGCCCAGTTCAGTGTGTCTATCAATTGAATTCGGGTTGGAGTGCCAGGCTTAAAGGATGTATCTCACTGCCAAGCCATCATTTCAAATACTGAATATAAAAAAAAGGTTTGTTAAGGCTTTGTTTAAAGGGAAGGTCGTAGACTCATACTATGGTAATGTCCTGTGAAAGACTAAATAAAATTAATCAATAACAGATATATGCTGTAAATCCAAACTTGTACTCAGATATGATAAAATAATTTAAACTTTATATCAGCGAACCTCTCTATGGTCTGCAGCTTCATCAAGATTTCTTGGTCTGAAACAAACCAAATTTAGGAGTAAATCTTCTCTCCCAAGTTGGGTCACAAATTTGGGAAATTTCCCAATTCTACAAATCTGACTTGGGAGGAATTCCTCTGAGCAGTGGGAATTTCTTTCAGAGTAGATACTAACCGTAGTCAGGCCTGTCATGCTTGGAGACAATGCAGATACTGTCTGAGCACAATACAACACAGTGACTGCATATCAGCTGTAGCTCTGTAACATTGCTCATGTAGAGGAGGTGATGACTGTGCAGTATTACCGCTAGACAATCACTCTGGAAACTCGATTAACATTCTGGGGGCTTTTGTTCAAATCCCATCATGGCAGATGGCAAGATTTAAACTAAATTTTAAAAAATGGAATTAAAAATCCACTGATTTTCAGAGGAAACCATTACTGATTGTGAGGGAAAAGTCTACTTGGATCACTAATGTCCTTCTGGGAAGGAAATGTGCCATCCTCACCAGGTCTAGTTTCTATACCCACAGTAACGTGATTGACTCTTAACTGAATTCTGAAATGGTTGAGAAACCAGTCAGTTCCTGGGCAGTTACAGATGGGCAGCAAGCAATGGCCAGTCAGCAACGCCCATGTCACACAGTGAATTGAAAAAAATTACAGCTAGGACTTTTTTCTAGTCTGTGCAACTGAACATTTTACTGCATTGATTCATATCGAAACTTGGTCCTGATAATCAAAGACGATCACAGCACGAATAAACTTCTCAGTTATAATTAATATGCGAAAAAGCACTCTTCTTAGCATTATGCCACACTTCAAGAATAAAGATATTATTTCTTAAGGGCCCTGTTTTATGAATTCTGTTTGAGAAATGATCTAGTACTTTGTTTTTATGAAAATACTGTTTAGTTTACTCAGATGATGAACACAGGGATACAATTCTGGTTTTCACACCACTCTCTTTGTACTTGTAAAATTAAGTGTCAGTTCTTTTTGTCCATTTAACAGTGATTATACAATTTGCCTGATATTACAGGGTGACCTGAGCTCCAGTCAGAAATATATTCAAATTGGGTGATATGACATTGTTTCACTGTCATATTTCACTGTCATTTGGGTATTTCAGTGGCGAACTGTAAAATTCAACCCGAAATGTATAGCTTGAAGGCAAGCTTTCTAATGCTGGTGTTTCTCTGTATCTGCAGACCTTGTTCATCCAGGTGGCAGAGGTCATGAATGTGGGAGGTACTAAGAAAGGAAACTTGGTGATTCATTGCAGTGCACCTTGTCATTGCTGAACAAACTGACAGGGGGTGCAGCTGATGGAGGACATGGGTGTTTCAGGTGGTTCAGTGTAAATATTGATCAAGTGGTCTGCTTTGGTTGCCAACTTTCTTGTGTTGTTGGAGCTGCCCCCATCCAGGGCAAGTGGGGATTATTCCATCACACTCCTGACTTGTGCCTTGCAGATGGTGGACAGGCTTTGAGCACTTGGGCAATGAATAACTAGCAGCAGAATACATCACTTTTAACCTGCTGTCGTTGCTACTGTCTTCATTTAGAGTCATAGAGATGTACAGCATGGAAACAGACCCTTCAGTCCAACCCGTCCATGCCAACCAGATATCCCAACCCAATCTAGTCCCACCTGCCAGCACCCGGCCCATATCCCTCCAAACCCTTCCTATTCATATACCCATCCAAATGCCTCTTAAATGTTGCAATTGTACCAGCCTCCACCACATCCTCTGGCAAGTCGAATTAATTTCTCATCAACAGTGACCCCAAGGAAACTGAGAGTGGCAGTGTTGTCACAGAGAGATGAGCAAAGGTTAGACACAGCAATACTTCCTGGCAAATAGACAAAAACCTCTCCAAAAATAGCCCTGACCACTTGCACATACTTTCCAATGGCTAATATTTTATACAGTGGACATATATGCAATCAGCAGGCCTGATCCTTTAATGATTTTAACATTTATTTTTCTGCTTTCCACATCTGTTCCCCAGTGAGCACAGCGTGTGTGCTGTGTGCTTTCCAAATTGGGAGTTTCCTGGGTTGCTCAACAACGAGGATGGCATCAATTCAGCAGGTTGGTGCCCCTGGGGATGGAGCTGAACAGTGAGGAATAATGTGCCAGCAGTGACCCACAGGAAAACCATTGCTTATGGAAACAAGGCAGGCCATTGTTACTGGAGACTTGGAGTTCTGTAGTCTCAGTGTTGAGACTTAAGGATGCTTTAATTTATTTAGATTTTATTTTCACAGAACATTTGCATGTTTCATACAACTTGCAAAGTATATTAAGACCTCAATTTTTTAAAAATGCACAATAGTAGAGAATGGCTAATCAAAAACATTCTCCAAAGTCAGATTTTATTTAAATTTTAAAAGAGCTGGTAACCGTGGATCAGTTGGTAAACCTTACTCTGTTGTAATTTATAGATGTTTGTTTTGACCCAGTTGGCCATAATTAGATTAGATTAGATTCCCTACAGTGTGGAAATAGGCCCTTCGGCCCAACCAGTCCCTACTGACCCTCCGAAGAGTAACCCTCTCCTCTCTGAATGATGCACCTAGCACTATGGGCAATTTAGCACAGCCAATTCACCTAACCTGCACAACCTTGGACTGTGGGAGGAAACCGGAGCAAACCCGCACAGACACGGGGAGAATGTGCAAACTCCACACAGACAGTCACCCGAGGCTGGAATCGAACCTGAGACCCTGGTGCTGTGAGACAGCAGTACTAACCACTGAGCCACCATGGCTCGATAGTTCCTTGCTGTATCTTCATGTAAAGGTCATCTTTAGTGCCATTTAAAAGTATAAATCTAATTCAATGAATGGATTATAAAATTCAAATTACACAAAATCAGGCAACTGGGAACTCTTGCTTTGAAGGTAATAGAGTTTTATACAGCTAGCAACATTGTGATTGCTAGGGATCCTAGTCAGGGTTTGGCTGTGCTTAATATTTTGACCTGTTTCTGGGAAGGGAAGGGTGAAATGACACAATAGTCTCAGGAAAGTATGGAGAGGTATAATCAATAATGTAAAATTATATGCGGCTTGATTTCTTTTTCACTTCTGCCATTTGGAGGGTTGAATTTTAACTTTGAAAACACGTGGTTTGGGATCCTTTCAGAGGATTGTGTGTTGTTATGCTGTTATGTTACAAACCAACAGCCACTCTCAGACAACAACTCACCAGGACGAAGGACCCGATACCCAGCATGAGCAAAACCAATGTAGTGTACAAAATCCCATGCAAGGACTGCACAAAACACTATATAGGACAAACAGGAAGACAGCTAACAGTCCGCATCCATGAACCCCAACTAGCCACGAAACGACACGACCAGCTATCCTTAGTAGCCACACACTCAGATGACAAGCAACATGAATTCGACTGGGACAACACTACTATTATAGGACAAGCCAAACAGAGAACAGCCAGGGAATTCCTAGAGGCATGGTACTCATCCACAGATTCAATCAATAGGCACATCGACCTGGACCAAATATACCGACCACTGCAGCGGGCAGCTGGAACTGACAACCGGAAGCGGCAGATTCAAACCACTACAAATGCCGGAGGAAAGATCACAAAAGCGCTTCACAGGAGGCTCCCAAGCACTGAGGATGTCACCTAGACAGGGGACGAAACGTCTGCAACACAAATTCCCAGCTCGGCGAACAGAACCACAACAACGAGCACCCGAGCTACAAATCTTCTCACAAACTTTGAACTAGCCGTCTCTGTCATTGGCTTTGACTTTGTGAAGCACATGTTCTGTCTGAAAGACCACCAGATCATCAATAAAAGGAAATGTAGCCTTGCAGTTAGGTTCTGCGGGGTACAGAGGTAGCCCATTTTTGTTATGTCTCTCATCCTCATTACAATCACTGCCCCAACCTACAGAAAACTCCACTTCCTGATTAAATTCCAGGTCAAAGTGTCCCGACCCTGTACTTTCCCATTACACGACACAAATTCACTGAGCAACATGAGTGAAGATAGTGGTAAATTTATCCGAAACACTGGGTAAAACACAGAAAACTAAAAAGTACAGAAAGCATAACATTATTGACTGAGGATAATGTCGCAGTTAGATTTCCTGACTTGTTGAGCTGACTGTATGCAATTAATGAAGGTATTTCTTTGTTCTCCCCCAGGGAGTCTCTGGTATGTGAATTGTCATGCTCGAATTGATACCTTCATCTCATATACCTTGCGCATAAAGGCTTTTGTCTTGTATTTCACTGATTAAAAAATAACTAATGCCAATGTTTTTATATTTCTTCTACTCCAACTTAGATTAGGGCAGTAGGGATATATAACCATATCCAACATAAACCCAACTCTCTGCCTAGTCCTTAGCTTCTAGCCCCATTTCTAATCAGATAATATCCCATCATGATATCAAGACACAGCCCAGGATTAATAATCCTCAGGCATTAAGGACAATATGGAGTGTTCAGTGAACAATGAATATTGTTTTCTTTTCCTGGATTATCTGTGAAAGAGGAACACAATCTTCTAATCTGTAGGTATGTTTAATTCTTGTTCGTGTCTGATTTCTAACCTTTTCTTCTGTATTAAAATGTCGAAAGGATCAGCTCATTATGACAATAGAATTCCTTTCAATGAGAGATGACCTGCACAATGCAGGCTGATCCCAGTCCTTCCTGACTCAGTTGAGGGATGAATTCTTCCTGGAGGTCGTTGCTCTTTAGGAAAAAATGTTCCCTTGGAGGGAAACTGTCTTTCTGCTGGCCTCAGAGTAATGAGAAGATTTCAGGACTTTTTTCCCAAGGAGTATAATTTTAGAAAGGACAGCATGTTTGTTTTTCTTTTACAAGTGAATTATTCACTTAAGATACTTGTACCTTCAATCCACTCTGACAAACAGGCCAGGCCTCTGGACTGAAATTATTAAAAAGAAATTCACAAAGCCACTGTAATTGTTTCTGAGCAGCTGGATAAGGAAGCACAATATCACAGATCTTATAATTCGATCTACATTTTGGTACATGAGAAGAGAGGGACATTGTGAGAGGGCTATAAATTTCAGTTGTGCAATCACCAGTTGGTTTCTGTTAAATAAAGTGACAATGTGAGGTCTTATTGATTTGAATCAGGCGGCTTCATATTTCCAATCCCCTCACTTGATCGCAGTGGAAAGTCGGTATGAAATCATTGCTCATGTGCCCCTTAGCTGCTCAGCAGAGTTTAGGTAAATGTGGAGACATTTGTTACCCTGGGCAGCCTTACAGTGAGAAAGAGATATTGCTGAAAGTGGAGATGATTTTTTTTTCTTTTCAGACCCTGTGCAACATCACTGATCCTCCCAGCCCCACAAGCTAAAATAAAACCTCCACTAAAGAGCCTTTCAACTTCCTGATGCTCAGTCCTTCAACTGGTGAGAAACTTGCAGTGGGTTCCCCTCAAAGATCAAAGTTATGATTGTTGTCATGTCCCAATGACATCATCACCCACCAATCAGGTTTGGTCACTTACCCAGAGACTTTGACTCGAATCAGATATGATTGTGACTGGACAGTTGTCCAGTCAAAAAGTGACCTCTGGCATATCAACTGCCCAGTGTTTAATTTCAATCAGCTAAGTAAAATTAAAATCTCCCAAAGTATCTGTTTTACAGCCTTCTTGTATTTAAAACAGATAACGTGAAATAATGGCAGCCTCTACTAGGGATTAAATTAATTAGAATGAATGCTGCTTGAAATTGATAGATTCTGTATAACACAGAAAACTTTTATTTTCTGATCACCCCGATTGGTTCCAATGGCTCCAACCAGGGTACTGGTTAATCCAATAAGTAAGAATTGGCATTGAGAGGAACAGCTAACACTTTTAGAAAATTCTAGTTGTGTGCATTTTCAAAATTTATAGATGCATTCTTACTTCAAAACATTACTTGCTAAAATTCTATTTATAAAATTATTTTCCTTTTACTGTGGTTTCATACAGATTTCACATTTAATGACAATAATGCAAGTAAAATGCTGTCACAATCCTCTCTCAAATTTTAACGCTGTTTCTGTTGTACATTGATTTCTATTCTAGTAATTGCACACAAGGTGACGTCTCAGAATACTTGCTGGATGGGTGAATATAGGATTGGAGAACAAATGAGGAAAAGGAGCAGAAAAGGTTGAGCAAAGTGAACAGTCTTAACCTGAAAGAGACAGTTAGGTGGAACTTATTCAAATTCTCACATTTGTGACACCTCCAGGAATAATGGAGCTTGATTTCCAAGTCAGTGCCAGGGAATCATGACATGTGCAGGTGGGATGGAACCTGCCAGGGAGCAGCTTTCCCCTCACTCTCATTAACTTCAACTTAAGGCTTCTTGGTACTACACTCAGTCAAATACTCTTATACTGCCAAGAGCAATCAGTGCCCTCTTATCTCTGGAATCAACTCTTGATTCATGTTTGAAACTAGGCTACAGTGAGATCTGGAGCAGAGTCTCCCTGTGGCACCTAAATTACATCGTGAACAAATACCACTTAATCACATCCTCCATGACACATTCCATCACTTCATTGGTGATTGAGAGTAGACTAATAGGGGAGCAGTTTGTCACAGAATTTGTCCTGATTTTAGTGGACAGGATAGCCCAGGCAATGTCTACATTAATTTTGAGGAGGAGGCAAGCGCTTTTGATGAACAGAGTTATTTCTAAAGCTTGTATCCCCTCCCTTTATTTTAACATTTTTTGAACAATTCCTTCTTAAATCTGCCTTACATTTACAAAGGAACATCTTGTAGATACTGACCCAAATTTGCCGTCGATTTGTGTTGATAAAAATAATCATGTTATTGCATAATGTAGACCTTCAATGTAAAATATCAATGAAATTCACGTTCAACTGACTTAGAGCTGTTCAATTTACCTTGAGTTATTACACGGATTTACACAATTTTCCCTTTGCCTCTTTATATTTCTTTGTAGCCTCATGAACTTATTGAGCTACCTGGGGACAAACATGGGTTATTCACAAACCGCAGTCCTCAGCCTCATTTCTGCAAGTTATTTAACTTAGGCCCCTCTGACTTTCAATGATGCAGACATATTTTTAACTGAGGAAAATAACCTGAGGCCTTATAACAATCTTATAATTGCTTTTTCCTATACTTTCCATTATGACTTGGAAGGAATCTGACAGAGTGATGACTTTTGGGTTTAGTCATAGGAACTAGTTGTTTGAAACCAGTATAAACAAAAATTGCTGGAAAAACTCAGTAGGTCTGGCAGTATTTGTGGAGAGAAAACAGAGTTAAAGTTTTGATTCTAGTGACCATTTTCAAATTCTGAAGGAAGTTCACATGAAACATTGTTTTTGCTGCACTGATACTGCCAGATCTGCTGAGTTTCTGTTTTAGTTTGTTTCAGATCTCCAGCATCACAGTCCTTTGTGTTATTTTAGTGTTGCTTAAATCCAGTTTGGATTACAGAGCTCTGAATGTTGTGTGCGAACTAAACTGACATTATTTCAGATGAGTGTAATTTTTTATTTCCTTAAAAAGACTACAGTAACAGAGATGTGTTTCTTAAAATCAAACCATACATACTAGCCCTAATGAGTGTGTGTGAATAGAAAATCATCCTCTTGTACGTATATAATTTTTTTTCTAGTGGGTTCATTTATCTCTGGAGTTCTACTTCGAAAAAAGATATTTGAGATTTTGACACATTTTCAAGGAGCATGAAATGAAGGGTTTATTATCCAGTGGTGACTCAGAAATAGCTCATTTTCAGCTGGTAGATTCATTAAATCATTACTTTCCCATGACCATATTCTTCATTTGTTTTTACGTTTCATACTTCATTTTATCTCATAAAATGTTTTCCATTTACCAAAATAACATATTCCTAGAAAATTGCAAATCAGATTGTGGCCGTCTTTTACTTTAGAGAGAAAGCTCACTTAAAACCATTAATCAGAAAGGGAAGCGCAAGTTATTGAAGTTTGCATGTGCTAAAAATTACAATTTGGAATTTTTAATGAGGACAAGGAAATGGCTGACTAACTACATAAGTAGTTCCTGAAGAAGGGCTTATGCCTGAAACATCGATTCTCCTGTTCCTTGGATGCTGCCTGACCTGCTGTGCTTTTCCAGCAATACATTTTCAGCTAACTACATAAGTACTTTAGTTTTGTGTTCACAGAACAGGACACAAATAATAAACAGAAATGTTGAAGAACACAAGCTTCAGTGAGAGGAACAAACTAAATCAGGGAAATGGTGTTGGGGAAATTGATGGGATTGAAGGCTAATACATCTCCAGAGCTGTATCCCAGAATGGGATCCTTGAAATATTTGGGGCATTGGTGGTCATTTTTCAAGATTCTGTACACTCTTACAGTTCCTACAGTTTGAAGGGTAGTTAATGTGACCCCTCTATTGAAAAAGGGCGGAAGTGAGAAAACTGAAATAACCCACAGAGGCCAGTAGCCCATCACCAAATCACCCTTTATTTCCATGGGGAGAGTCCTTGGCACTGATCCAGCTCCTCAGAGCCAGCTCTCAGAATGAACAGAACCTCTGACACTCCTGTTTATATCTGTCCACCAGGGCTCCCTGATTGGGCCATGTGAGATTGTTATAATTACTACAAAAATCAGAAAGTATTGACCAGTCAGCCTAATATCAGTAGTAGGGAAAATGCTGGAGCTCATTATTAAAGTATTAATAACTGAGCATTTAGACCACAGTGGCAGAATCTGATAGGATTCCTTGTTGAGTATTTATTTCTCTAAATCATTTATACCAATTACAATCAACATTGACTCCAACATTAACCAATATGGCGTTCCATTGTAAAACCATTTTCCACATAAAGATGTCCCAAAAAGTATCACCCTGAATTTCTTAGCCTGAACTATGAATTTCTCAGCCACATATCCATCTAACTGAACGCCATTCATCTATTGAGACGGTATCATCTGTTTTTCTGAGTGAATCCAGGTAACAACATTATTGCCTCACCATTTTCCACTCAATCTCTTCATAGAAATCTGGAATGAACTATTTTGGTCAAAGTGTAGAACAGGACCTCACTGGGTATAGTGCTGGTGAGATATGCTTGTTGAAAAGACTGCATTTTGCACATTTTGGTCCCAGTTGTTAGTGACCGTAATTTGAGCTTGTTGACCAACAATGTTACTGAAACAGAATATGTGGGTCCTAGTGGTTACTTCCACTGAAGATGGGGATGGAATGTTGCAGGAGGCACAGGAACTGAGTGAGAATGGGCACAGGTTCCTCAATGTAGTACTGAGACTCCTGGTGCAGAGGATATCCTATGCTCACAGAGGGGTTGGATATCTTTCCATCTATCTCATCCTTCTGTCTAGCAGTAGCTGGTGTTTCTCTGCCTTACTGCAGTTTGCCCTTCCATTCCCCTTCCAGACCAAGAAGACCCCCCGCAACTCTTCCAAATGGTGGTGACAAAGCGCCTCCTTTCTGCTGTTGACTGCAATAAGGGGGTAGAGCACAGCACACACACTATACAAGGGAAATCCTGAGAGGATCCAAACTAAATCTTCCTCTGCACTGGTAAATTTTGAACAATGTCTCAGAAAATCTCCCAATGTATTTTAGATGCTTTATTAACAACTGTGATACTGACAGCTCCAACACCAATGAGAATGAAATGAAGAGCGTGCATTGAAATCACAACAAGACTATATTTTCTCCTGAACAGATGGTCACTGATAGAGGATGGCGTTCTCTGAGCTGACAGTCATAGTAATGCCATAAAGACTCTTTAACGAGCACTAACTAGTAATGAGGGACTTTGACTGTTTAGTTTGAACCACTGGCCATCCAGTTTTACTTCCACACACTGACTAAAATTGTGCCTTGTGCTAAGCATGAAAAACATAGCTGTTTAACATAAGAAGCTGTTTAACGTAAGACTCTGCCAGACCATGTTTTTCGCATTGCTCCTGGATTTTCGATCAGGCCCACCTTGTCCTTTCTGAATCGATACAGTCTCTCGTTGGTGAGACTTAACCCTTTGAAGTTAGTTATTGACCTAATATTCTAACTTCTTCCCAAGTACAAAATACTGTTCTCTAAACATTCACCCTTTGCCCCTGTTTAAAATTCAGAGCCATAATTAGTTTTTTTCACCTCTTTGTAGAGGCCTGAATCTACTGCACTTTGAAATATATCAATAAAGGGATTTTCATTTATCTCGAATCCTCATTCTCTCAAGCAAATTGTCACACGCCAGAACTTTGTTTATTCTGAACCCTCCTAAAACTTGAAAATATTTTTTTTAAAGTATGTATTGCATTCCCAGAATCCCTATAGTGTGGAAATAGGCCATTCAGCCCATCGACCTTCTGAAGAGCATGCCACCCACGGCCACCCCCAAACCTAAAACCCCTCACTTCCAATGGCTAATCTACCTGACCTGCACATCTTTGGACTGTGGGAAGAAACCCACACAGATATGGGGAGAATGTGCAAACTCCACACAGTCACCTGAGGGTAGAATCAAACCCGGGCCCTGGGCACTGAGGGCAGCAGTGCTAACCACCGAGCCATCATGCTGCTCCTGTGTTTCACCTGTGCTGATTGATGGAGCATGTAATAAGTTATAATTATTCTCAAAACATATTAAAATGATATAATAATGAACAAACAATGCCGTTATGTTGCATTTACCAGTATAGCTCAAAGTGAGATAAAACTCTTTGAAGAGCACTTGAAACAAATTAAAATAAATAACCTGCAGACAGAGAATTTTTGTGATTTCTGTTATTTGTGATTTTATCTACAGATGAGGGAATAGTTCTGAGTTGTTTGCAGCCTAGACAAGTAAACAGCTCTTAGTTAAACAGCAAGAGTGACGTAAAAACAGATGGACCTTGAAATCCAAAGCAACTTCCCTTCAATTCCAAAGGTACAGGCTCAGGTGAATCCCATGTGTTTCCAGACCTGTCCTTCATCTGGTCTAGTCATCAATCTGGT
Organism: Chiloscyllium plagiosum; assembly: GCF_037043375.1. NCBI lineage: Eukaryota > Metazoa > Chordata > Chondrichthyes > Orectolobiformes > Hemiscylliidae > Chiloscyllium > Chiloscyllium plagiosum. The sequence goes on along the minus strand of NW_028270144.1, from coordinate 1,686,419 downwards.
TTACCTGCTATTCCCTTTGACTCCCTTGTCAATCAAATATTTATCTAACTCGGTCTTTATAATATTAAATGATACTGCCTGCTTTATTCTCTGGGATTGAGACTTTCACAGATTAACAATCTTCCCAGAGGAAATAAAAATCGTCACCTCCATTTTAAAGTGACATCCTTCATTTTTAAACCATGCCACTTTCTCCTAATCTCTCGTATACAGGGAAACATTCTTTCATCTCCCCTGTCAATTCCTCAAGAGCTCAGCTGTTCCCATCATCATCAAGAGGCTTAGAACGAATGATTTAGCCATAAGGTATCTGATATACAACAGAGAAAATAATGAAATCATAGAACCAGTCACAGTGGCCCTAAAACTATTGGATTGTGTGAAAATGCATCTGGCTTGCTCATGTCTTCTGCTCTTATTCTACAAGTGCCTTCAGATTCAGAGTAAAACAGTTGACTCCGAGCTGTCCCTTCAAACAGATTGGTAAGCCATTCAGTCACAGTGTCATACAGCACTGAAACAGACCTTTTGGTTCAACTTGTCCATTCCAACCAGGTATCCTAAATAAATCTAGTCCCATTTGCCAGCTTTTGCTCCCCCCCCCATATCTGTCTATACCCTTCCAATTCATGTACCCATCCAGACGCTTTTTAAATGCCTCCATCACTGCCTCTGGTGGCTCATTCTGTACATGCACCACCCTCTGCGTGAAAAAGCTAACCATTAGGTCCCTTTCATATCATTCCCCTCTCACCTTAAACCGATGCCAGTTTTCAACTCCCCTACCCTGGGTAAAAGACTTTGGTTGTTCACCCTATCCATGTCCCTCATGATTTTATAAACCTGTATAAGGTCATTCCTTAGCCTCTGACACTCCAGAGAAAACAGCCCCAGCCTATTCAGCCTCTCCCGATAGCTCAAACTTTCCAATCCTGGCAACATCCTTGTAAATCTTTTATGAACCTTTTCAAGTTTCACAATATCTTTCCTATAGCAGAGAAACTAGAACTGAAAATGGTAATCCAAAAGTGGCCTAACCGATGTCCTGTACAGCCACAACATGACCTCCCAACTCCTGTACTCAATACTCTGACCAATAAAAGCTCTTGTACCAAAGGTCTTTTTCACTACCTTATCTATCTGTGACTCCACTTTCAAGGAGCTATGAACCTGCACTCCAAAGTCTCTGTTTAACAACACTCCCCAGGACCTTAACTGTGTAAGTCCTGCCTTGACTTGTCCGCCTGAAATGTAGCACCGTACATTTATCTAGATTAAACAATTTTGTTGAAGAAAATCAATGTGCTGTTTGAATAAGGTTTGCACATCACAATTATTGGCCCACTGCTCTTTTTCTCTGCTGTCTTCGCTCTAATTCTCTCTCATATTACAGCCCAAGGAGATTTGTAAAAATAACACTCCTGGCTTGGAGGAAACTCCAAATGCAGAACCTGCAGACTTCAGCAAATTGACGATCCGAATTGCTGTATGATGATGTAATTTTTCAATCCACTCAACTATCTCCGATACAACAATGTCATTGTCAAATCTGTAGACAAACATTGGAGTACATCCAAGACTAAAATATTGGCTGAGATTTAATAGAGGCAGCATCTCATGGTTGGAGTGGAGGGATTCAGATTGGTCAGCACAAAATCGAGGGCTGAAGGGCCTGTACTGTGCTGTAATATTCAATGTTCTATGTTCTATGTAGAACTAATGGGAGCTCTGTGAAATGTATCTCTGGGTGATATAATATATATTTATATACAATCGATGTATATCAGTTGTATAGAATCAACAATATTCACATCCTATGAACATATTAAATAAAGTCCATCTCATTTTCATAAGAAAAACACCAAGTATAAAGCTAAATGTGCCTGAAAGGATTGTAAGGGTGATGGCCTGTAAACAAACAAAATCATAGAATGGTGTTGACTTGCATCATTAACTTTACAAACAATGTGGTAAAATCTTACACCATTTTCCTCTAAATTAATTAGAATATTTTAAATTGCAAGAGCTTGATAATGAGTGAGCAAAGTGCGAGAGACAGAAACCCTTCTTCTCAGTACTGATAATTTTGACATCAAATGTGTTGATCAGAAGTTGTAACCTTTCATAACAAGTTTGAGAAACTGCTGAAAATTAAATCTTGATCATCAACAGAGGAACAAAATTGCATTTGGATGATGCCTTTCATCTCCTCAGAGCAATCCGAAGCAGTTCACAGTCACTCGGGGTGTAGTTCATGGCACAAGTAGATGCTACAGTTTTCCAATGAAATTCAATACAAGCTCATCAGATAATGCCTCATCCGCATCCTCCGCTCAGGATCTTTACAAACTCCAGGATTCCACACTGAATTCCAGAATTTTAGTTCTGAAAGAATTTGTATAGGAAAGGGAGATCTTGGATGAGGGTAGGGGAGACAGGCTGAAAGCAAGGGACCCATGGTTTTGCCACCTATACCGTAGACCATTAGAGATTGTAGGATGTGGGTGATGTGAGATGTGAGACGATGCATTGAGCAGGATCATCAATTACAATGATCAATGCAATATTGATGGCTGCTCCAAATATTTCCAAACATTTTCCTCGATGGGGCCAAAACAGGCAACTGTGACTTTCTGTTATAGTGAACCCCAACCTGCAAAAGGAGAGAGGTGTGTGTCAGTGAGTGAGCTGCACTGTGTTTGGGTTATGTACCTGTGATAGAGAGGTGTGTGTCAGTGAGTGAGCTGCACTGTGTTTGGGTTATGTACCTGTGATAGAGAGGTGTGTGTCAGTGAGTGAGCTACACTGTGTTTGGGTTATGTACCTGTGATAGAGAGGTGTGTGTCAGTGAGTGAGCTACACTGTGTTTGGGTTATGTGCCTGCGATACCGAGGTGTGTGTCAGTGAGTGAGCTGCACTGTGTTTGGGTTATGTACCTGTGATAGAGAGGTGTGTGTCAGTGAGTGAGCTGCACTGTGTTTGGGTTATGTGCCTGTGATAGAGAGGTGTGTGTCAGTGAGTGAGCTGCACTGTGTTTGGGTTATGTGCCTGTGATAGAGAGGTGTGTGTCAGTGAGTGAGCTGCACTGTGTTTGTGTGATGTACCTGTGATAGAGAGGTGTGTGTCAGTGAGTGAGCTGCACTGTGTTTGGGTTATGTACCTGTGGTAGTGAGGTGTGTGTCAGTGAGTGAGCTGCACTGTGTTTGGGTTATGTACCTGCGATAGAGAGGTGTGTGTCAGTGAGTGAGCTACACTGTGTTTGGGTTATGTACCTGTGATAGAGAGGTGTGTGTCAGTGAGTGAGCTACACTGTGTTAGTGTTATGTACCTGTGATAGAGAGGTGTGTGTCAGTGAGTGAGCTGCACTGTGTTAGTGTTATGCACCTGTGATAGAGAGGTGTGTGTCAGTGAGTGAGCTGCACTGTGTTTGGGTTATGTGCCTGCGATAGGGAGGTGTGTGTCACTGAGTGAGCTGCACTGTGTTTGGGTTATGTGCCTGCGATAGGGAGGTGTGTGTCCGTGAGTGAGCTGCACTGTGTTTGGGTTATGTTCCTGTGATAGAGAGGTGTGTATCAGTGAGTGAGCTGCACTGCGTTTGGGTTATGTGCCTGTGATAGAGAGGTGTGCGTCTGTGAGTGAGCTGCACGGTGTTAGTGTTATGTACCTGCAATAGAGAGATGTGTTTCAGTGAGTGAGCTGCACGGTGTTAGTGTTATGTACCTGTGATGGAGAGGTGTGTGTCATTGAGTGATCTGCTCTTTGTTTGTGTTATGTACCTGTGATAGAGAGGTGTGTGTCAGTGAGTGAGCTGCACTGTGTTTGGTTATGTACCTGTGATAGAGAGGTGTGTGTCAGTGAGTGAGCTGCACTGTGTTTGGTTATGTACCTGCTATAGAGAGGTGTGTGTCAGTGAGTGAGCTGCACTGTGTTTGGGTTATGTGCCTGCGATAGAGAGGTGTGTGTCAGTGTGTGAGCTGCACTGTGTTTGTGTTATGCACCTATGTTAGAGAGATGTGTGTCACTGAGTGAGCTGCACGGTGTTAGTGTTATGTACCTGTGATGGAGAGGTTTGTGTCAGTGAGTGAGCTGCACTGTGTTTGGGTTATGTACCTGCGATAGAGAGGTGTGTGTCAGTGTGTGAGCTGCACTGTGTTTGGGTTATGTACCTGCGATAGAGAGGTGTGTGTCAGTGTGTGAGCTGCACTGTGTTTGGGTTATGTACCTGCGATAGAGAGGTGTGTGTCAGTGAGTGAGCTGCACAGTATTTGTGTTCTGTACCTGCTATAGAGAGGTGTGTGTCAGTGAGTGAGCTGCACTGTGTTTGGGTTATGTGCCTGCGATAGAGAGGTGTGTGTCAGTGAGTGAGCTGCACTGTGTTTGTGTTATGCACCTATGTTAGAGAGATGTGTGTCACTGAGTGAGCTGCACGGTGTTAGTGTTATGTACCTGTGATAGAGAGGTGTGTGTCATTGAGTGATCTGCTCTTTGTTTGTGTTATGTACCTGTGATAGAGAGGTGTGTGTCAGTGAGTGAGCTGCACTGTGTTTGGTTATGTACCTGTGGTAGTGAGGTGTGTGTCAGTGAGTGAGCTGCACTGTGTTTGGGTTATGTACCTGTGGTAGTGAGGTGTGTGTCAGTGAGTGAGCTGCACTGTGTTTGGTTATGTACCTGTGGTAGTGAGGTGTGTGTCAGTGAGTGAGCTGCACTGTGTTTGGGTTATGTACCTGTGATGGAGAGGTGTGTGTCAGTGAGTGAGCTGCACTGTGTTTGGTTATGTACCTGTGGTAGTGAGGTGTGTGTCAGTGAGTGAGCTGCACTGTGTTTGGGTTATGTACCTGTGATGGAGAGGTGTGTGTCAGTGAGTGAGCTGCACTGTGTTAGTGTTATGTGCCTGTGATAGAGAGGTGTGTGTCAGTGAGTGAGCTGCACTGTGTTTGGTTATGTACCTGTGGTAGTGAGGTGTGTGTCAGTGAGTGAGCTGCACTGTTATAGTGTGATGTACCTGCGATAGAGAGGTGTGTGTCAGTGAGTGAGCTGCACTGTGTTTGGGTTATGTACCTGCGATAGAGAGGTGTGTGTCAGTGAGTGAGCTGCACTGTGTTAGTGTTATGTGCCTGTGATAGAGAGGTGTGTGTCAGTGAGTGAGCTGCACTGTGTTTGGGTTATGTACCTGCGATAGAGAGGTGTGTGTCAGTGAGTGAGCTGCACTGTGTTTGGGTTATGTGCCTGCGATAGAGAGGTGTGTGTCAGTGTGTGAGCTGCACTGTGTTTGTGTTATGCACCTATGTTAGAGAGATGTGTGTCACTGAGTGAGCTGTACTGTATTTGTGTTATGTACCTGCGATAGAGAGGTGTGTGTCAGTGAGTGAGCTGCACTGTGTTTGGGTTATGTGCCTGCGATAGAGAGGTGTGTGTCAGTGTGTGAGCTGCACTGTGTTTGTGTTATGCACCTATGTTAGAGAGATGTGTGTCACTGAGTGAGCTGTACTGTATTTGTGTTATGTACCTGCGATAGAGTGGTGTGTGTCAGTGAGTGAGCTGCACTGTGTTTGTGTGATGTACCTGAGATAGAGAGGTGTGTGTCAGTGAGTGAGCTGCACTGTGTTTGTGTGATGTACCTGTGATAGGGAGGTGTGTGTCAGTGAGTGAGCTGCACTGTGTTTGAGGAATGTTCCAGCAATAGAGTGGTGTGTGTCAGTGAGTGAGCTGCACTGGGTTAATGTTATGTGCCTGCGATAGAGAGGTGTGTGTCAGTGAGTGAGCTACACTGTGTTTGGGTTATGTACCTGTGATAGAGAGGTGTGTGTCAGTGAGTGAGCTGCACTGTGTTTGTGTTATGTGCCTGTGATAGAGAGGTGTGTGTCAGTGTGTGAGCTGCACTGTGTTTGTGTTATGTGCCTGTGATAGAGAGGTGTGTGTCAGTGAGTGAGCTGCACTGTGTTAGTGTTATGTACCTGTGATGGAGAGGTGTGTGTCAGTGAGTGAGCTGCACTGTGTTTGTGTTATGTGCCTGTGATAGAGAGGTGTGTGTCAGTGAGTGAGCTGCACTGTGTTTGGTTATGTACCTGCGATAGAGTGGTGTGTGTCAGTGAGTGAGCTGCACTGTGTTTGTGTGATGTACCTGTGATAGGGAGGTGTGTGTCAGTGAGTGAGCTGCACTGTGTTTGAGGAATGTTCCAGCAATAGAGTGGTGTGTGTCAGTGAGTGAGCTACACTGTGTTTGAGTTATGTACCTGTGATAGAGAGGTGTGTGTCAGTGAGTGAGCTGCACTGTGTTTGGGTTATGTACCTGTGATGGAGAGGTGTGTGTTAGTGAGTGAGCTGCACTGTGTTTGGGTTATGTACCTGTGATGGAGAGGTGTGTGTCAGTGAGTGAGCTGCACTGTGTTTGGGTTATGTGCCTGCGATACCGAGGTGTGTGTCAGTGAGTGCGCTGCACTGTGTTTGGGTTATGTACCTGTGATGGAGAGGTGTGTGTTAGTGAGTGAGCTGCACTGTGTTTGTGTGATGTACCTGCGATAGAGAGATGTGTGTCAGTGAGTGAGCTGCACTGTGTTTGGGTTATGTACCTGTGATAGAGAGGTGTGTGTCAGTGAGTGAGCTGCACTGTGTTTGTGTTATGTACCTGTGATAGGGAGGTGTGTGTCAGTGAGTGAGCTGCACTGTGTTTGAGGAATGTTCCAGCAATAGAGTGGTGTGTGTCAGTGAGTGAGCTACACTGTGTTTGGGTTATGTACCTGTGATGGAGAGGTGTGTGTCAGTGAGTGAGCTGCACTGTGTTTGGGTTATGTACCTGTGATGGAGAGGTGTGTGTCAGTGAGTGAGCTACACTGTGTTTGGGTTATGTACCTGTGATGGAGAGGTGTGTGTCAGTGAGTGAGCTACACTGTGTTTGGGTTATGTACCTGTGATGGAGAGGTGTGTGTCAGTGAGTGCGCTGCACTGTGTTTGGGTTATGTACCTGTGATGGAGAGGTGTGTGTTAGTGAGTGAGCTGCACTGTGTTTGTGTGATGTACCTGCGATAGAGAGATGTGTGTCAGTGAGTGAGCTGCACTGTGTTTGGTTATGTACCTGTGATAGAGAGGTGTGTGTCAGTGAGTGAGCTGCACTGTGTTTGGGTTATGTACCTGTGATACAGAGGTGTGTGTCAGTGAGTGAGCTACACTGTGTTTGGGTTATGTACCTGTGATAGAGAGGTGTGTGTCAGTGAGTGAGCTACACTGTGTTTGGGTTATGTACCTGTGATAGAGAGGTGTGTGTCAGTGAGTGAGCTGCACTGTGTTTGGTTATGTACCTGTGGTAGAGAGGTGTGTGTCAGTGAGTGAGCTGCACTGTGTTTGGGTTATGTACCTGTGATAGAGAGGTGTGTGTCAGTGAGTGAGCTGCACTGTGTTTGGTTATGTACCTGTGATAGAGAGGTGTGTGTCAGTGAGTGAGCTGCACTGTGTTTGGGTTATGTACCTGTGATAGAGAGGTGTGTGTCAGTGAGTGAGCTACACTGTGTTTGGGTTATGTACCTGTGATAGAGAGGTGTGTGTCAGTGAGTGAGCTACACTGTGTTTGGGTTATGTACCTGTGATAGAGAGGTGTGTGTCAGTGAGTGCGCTGCACTGTGTTTGGGTTATGTACCTGTGATGGAGAGGTGTGTGTCAGTGAGTGAGCTGCACTGTGTTTGTGTGATGTACCTGCGATAGAGAGATGTGTGTCAGTGAGTGAGCTGCACTGTGTTTGGTTATGTACCTGTGATAGAGAGGTGTGTGTCAGTGAGTGAGCTGCACTGTGTTTGGGTTATGTACCTGTGATACAGAGGTGTGTGTCAGTGAGTGAGCTACACTGTGTTTGGGTTATGTACCTGTGATAGAGAGGTGTGTGTCAGTGAGTGAGCTACACTGTGTTTGGGTTATGTACCTGTGATAGAGAGGTGTGTGTCAGTGAGTGAGCTGCACTGTGTTTGGTTATGTACCTGTGGTAGAGAGGTGTGTGTCAGTGAGTGAGCTGCACTGTGTTTGGGTTATGTACCTGTGATAGAGAGGTGTGTGTCAGTGAGTGAGCTGCACTGTGTTTGGTTATGTACCTGTGATAGAGAGGTGTGTGTCAGTGAGTGAGCTGCACTGTGTTTGGGTTATGTACCTGTGATAGAGAGGTGTGTGTCAGTGAGTGAGCTGCACTGTGTTTGGTTATGTACCTGTGGTAGAGAGGTGTGTGTCAGTGAGTGAGCTACACTGTGTTTGGGTTATGTACCTGCTATAGAGAGGTGTGTGTCTGTGAGTGAGCTGCACTGTGTTAGTGTTATGTACCTGTGATAGAGAGGTTTGTGTCAGTGAGTGAGCTGCACTGTGTTTGGGTTATATACCTGCGATTGCTGAATGGCTATACGTTCCAGCTGTAAGTTTTGAATGTGCCACCTCCTGCAGTCTCGTGTATGTGTGGGGGCTTTGGTTTCTTGCTGATGTAGCGTGCTGGTTGGTGAGTCAAGGGCTGTGCTAATTGAAGTAATGCTGAGGCCAGTGTCGCAGCTGGTAGGATTTGGTGTACACGGACACATTCATTGATCTTGACCACCTTCATTGATCTTGACCACCTTCTTGTGGCAGTCAATGGGTGCCCTATGTGCCAGATCATCAATATTGATTGCCAAGGCCCTGAGGAAACTTTGTCTCAGTATTCATCTCTCGCTGTCCTTGCTGCGGTGTTGTACCATTTCAGATTCTGCCTGAATATCCGCCATGTGTTATAGAACAAATCTCCGACCCAACGGCTGCTGGAATGTATTCACCTTTAATTGGTGCATTCTGCCTTTTCGTGGAATGTGTCTCAGTCACAAGTCGGAAAATCATATTTCGTACTTCCTTGTCCAATTTTAAAGTAAATAACAAAGCTGCAATTAGCTCACATTGTTATTATTTTCAGAAATTTTCAAAGTATTTTATAGCCAATAAATATTTGCCTCACTAGTTATGTTCACTGCAGAACAAGCTCTCTTGGCAAACATCTAACGTGTAATAATTGATTCTCAGGAGAGACTGTCAGGAAAACAGATATGATCTATCCCGAGTTGCACTATATCTATAACCTCGGATCAAGGATGATCTGTTTTACCAAATTAACAGTGACTATCTAGTGCCTATGTCCTACTTATGACTGAAATCTCAATGTATGATGAATAAAATCATAACTAATATTTTTTAAAAACTCATTTACAGGATCAGGGCATTACCAGTCAGGCCAACACTCACTGCTCATCCCTAATTACCCCAGAGGGCAGTTAAGAGTCAGCCACAATACTGTGGGTCTGGAGTCACATGTAAGTTACACTCCCTGAAGGACTTTAGTGATCCAGCTGCCCTCTTCCTAACAATTGGCAATGGATTCTTGGTCATCATTAAACTCTTAAATCCAGATAATTATTGGATTCAAAGTCCACCATCTGGTGTGGTAAGATTCGAACCTGGGTCTCCAGATTAATTGTCCAGCAATAATACCACTATGGCATCAGCTTCTGAACTGTTTACTAGAATATATATTCATTTCTCAGCACTAATTATGCACTTTTAATTCACTTGATTTTGATTCTTTACTTGAAAAAGCTATGCTCATTTGGTTGCCAAGTGCAATTAAACAAAAAACATTTAAAATGGTCAACACAACATATTATCTCCCTGCAGATGGATTTAATATTACATCCATGCTGTTTGTCATTGTATCACGTTCTATACTGTGAAGTGGAAATGAGAATAGGTAGCATTCAGTGCACTCAGATTGAAGACTCCACTCCGTAAGGAGCAGATGTGCTGACAGGCATAAAATATGTTTTAAAACTAATGTCTAGTTTCTAGAATCTAAGTATCTTGACTGATGCTTATTAGGTCATGTTTTCTTCATTCTGCCACTGAGCCTTGCTAATTAGGATATTGGACTGAATTTAATGAATGCAGACAAAATGGTGGATGAGGTTAATAATATGGAAAGCTTGGTTCTCCTTCTAAAACTTGTGTTTTGTTTGATAGAATCAGAACCTCATTGAAGTGTTTGTGTTTTTGCACCTTTTTGAACACTTCCCTTGTTACTGGTGTTTACTGTCTCCTTAGTCACTCATGTTTTGTTTTAGGGTCTGGTTAGGCTTTTGGAACTAGATTTCCTGAACATGTGACAAAGTGTCTTGGTGTCACAGGTTTTACAAACAGTAACAAACAGTTGGAAAGCTCTTGGATAGCTGCAACAAGCTGCATCGTTTACAGATTGTGTCAGTTTGTTGACTATAGCAATCATATTGGATTATTGTTGTCTTGCCCCTATGGCTTTGTTCATATGCCCTTTTCCAAGTTATACAGCAATGGTATAGCTCATGTTCTTGTTACAATAGTCTTGATAATGGTTTTGATTGGTGTAAAGGTGATTGGTGTAAAGGTGTTGACTGTCTCAGTGATCCTCTCTGACAATTCCACTTTGGAAAAGTCACACATGTCCCTGTGCTGCAGCATCTTCTGACAAACAGCTGAAGATTCACGGGGTTTGCTGTATGCACAATACGAATTGGAGTCTATTATTCCTGAGGTTAATTCTTATCTTGAGCTGATCTTTTAAGATCCTTCATTATTTCTTCTGGACCTTTCTGATCATCTGTAATCATGTGTAATGATTGGATGCGTTAATTCTGCAAAGCTCCCCTTTGCCAATGGCAAACAAGATGTTTAGAGGTATTTTCTCTGGATTATCTATTGCTGGATGGACAAAGTAGAGTTGCTTACCTTGTTTGACGTGTCATAATTCAGCAGGGTCCATGCTGGATGCCCAGTCTGTAAGAGGGCAGATGGGTACATGGATTCTGCAGTTGCTCCTTTGAGAAACTATCACTAATGTATCAACAGTCAGCGATGGACCATTGTCTTGCATCGTGACTGTTCCAGCTCAAACATACATTGCAGCCTTTCATCTTGAGATTTAAAAAAAAAATTAAGATAATAGAAATTTATTTTGTCTTGAAAGAACTTGTATTCTAATGAAAAATAAATTAGATTTGTTTCCTTTGTGGTTAATGCTGTAGCAGCAGATCAGTATCACTATCTGTACTCACAGAAACCAGTGCTGTTAAGGATGATGAACTCTGGCTTTGTCTGAATTCTCTAGGACTATGATTCACAAAATATTATCATGCAGGAACAATGAGATATTAGGAAAGCTAATAGAAGCATAATAATTACCATGAAGAGAATGGAATACAAACTTATGGAGGCCTATGCCTCAGTTATACAGGTCACTGGTGAGATTTGTACTGTGCCCAGTGCTGCTAACCTCTCTTAAGGAGCAATATAACTGCAATGGTGGCAGTTCCGAGAACGTATCTTCTGGAGTTTGAAAGAGTAAGAGGTAACATCTAACTCCAGGGCAGATGTGCTGAGATGTAAGAGAATGTAGAACCGGGGCATCACTGTTAGAAAAAGTCAGGCACTGCCAATTTAAAGCAGCCATTAGGTGATTTTGTTTCTATTAGACTGTCCTGAATCTTTAGAACTAACTTCCTGAGAAGGTGGTGGAAGCAGAGTCTTTGAGAATGGTTAAGGCAAGGGTGGAGAGATTCTTATTAACTGAACGGTTGCTTGTTATATTATTGAATGGTAGCACAGGCCTAATAACTCACGCCTGATAGGTTTGTATCGCCAAATCCGTTGTCCCTTGGTTTTCAATTAGGGTTCTAAATCCCTATTACCAAGTTATTGGATTATTTTCCAGACAATCACAATTGTTAACATGATGTGATTTTACCTCTGACAGGGTAATTTCACTTAATGTGTTAATGCTGACGTTAACTTCTACAATGTAAAACATCTGGGCATAGATATTGTGATATTGAAGAATCCAAAAGATATTTGGTACACAACTGTGTACAAACATTACATTCCTGGGTCACAAAGGTCCCTGAGCTTTTAGTTTATAACAGAGCAGTTTGCTTCCTATAAACTGTCGTACTTCACAGTGATTTGAACTGAGTTGGAGTATGATTTGATGCAGTGATGATATCATGAGTGTCTGTCTTAAAGGCATACTGACATACTGACCATGAGCTGAAAATATGTTGCTGGAAAAGTGCAGCAGGTGAGGCAGCATCCAAGGAGCAGGAGAATCGACGTTTCGGGCATGAGCCCTTCTTCAGGAATCTGATCTCCAGCATCTGCAGTCCTCACTTTCTCCATACTGACCATGAGGCAGAGCACATCAATGGAGTTGTGTTGGCTTGTAGTCCCACCATTAGGGTGTTGTATTGACAATCTCGACTGGACGTGGACAGGTTGGTCCACTCCAAGGAGACAGGAGACAGTTTCCGTATGTTGCAGGCCAATTAAGAGTCATTCTTGATGGCGCCAGTATTTTCTGCTGACTATGCTGTGTGTATTGCAACATAAAAGGTGACACTCTCAAGCAGCAACCTGGTAAGGTGGGTGTGTGGTAATAGTGAAGGGAACTGTAGGCAGTGAAGACAGATCCTGGGACCTCAATGATTTCACAAGAGGGATTTCCTCTTTGTCACTGTGCTCTATGGTTTATATTCAACAAAAACAGAAATTGCTGGAGAAACTCAACGGTCTGGAAGCATCTGTGGAGAGAAAATAGAGTTAACATTTCGGGTCCAGTGACCCTTCTTCAAAATCGATAATAGCCAGGAAAGGGTTGGCATTTATCCTGAAGACAGGGATCAGGGGAAGGGGGTGTGTGCTAAAGGGGTAAGTAACAGGCGAGATGGAGCTCAGAGGGAGAGAACGGCAGTTAGGCAGACAAAGGGATGCATAATAATAAATCAGGGAGAAAGGAAATCTGCAAGTGGGGACCATGAGTAGGTGATGAGACTGAAAACAGTCTCTGTCATGACAGTGCCAGGGGTGTGGGGGTTGGTGGGGGTTTTGGGGGTGGGGTGTGGGGGGTGTTGGTGGGGGTTGATGGGGGGGTTGTGGGGGTTGGTGGGGAGTGGTGGTGGATGTGGGTAAAGGACATGGAAGAAGCTCAGGCTCTAAAAGTGAAGATAAAGCACTGTTTTACCTGGAAGGTGTGTCTGGGGCCTTGGATAGTGAGGAGGGAGGAAGTAAATGGACAGGTGTTACACATTCGATGGTCACAGGCAAAGGTACCATGGGGCTGTTGTGGGGATGGGATGCTGGGAGTGGAGGAGACATGGACCAGGGTGTCCTGGAGGGAATGGTCTCTGTGAAAGTTGGACAAAGGAGGGGAGGGGAATATGTGTCTGATGGTGGCATTCCACTGGAGGTGGATAAACTGATAGAGACTTTTTTAATTCTAATTTTCAGGCCAAGCCCTCCTGCGATCTCAGCAGTGACCACATCTCCTGGTAATGCTGTTAAGCATCCAGCCTTCTGATTGAGCTCTGGGTCCTTGACAAATTCAACTCCAGTTTTTCATTAACCAGAAAGAAATGGGTGGGGGGTGAGGGGACCAGAAAAACGAAACCTGAAATGCCTTGTGCAGGCAGAAGGGAAACAATACCTGTTTTAGGTGACTCCTCATTAGTCTGGTAGAGGTGAGGTGTCAGTGTGGAATACACTCCATAAGTAACTGGTTCGAAAGTCTTCAATCAGGAACTGCTGCTATTTCCTAAGGGTTAGAGTGTGGGTGAGGATCATCCATTGTTAGCAAAGGACAGAGCAGTAGCGTGAAGTGATAGGAAAATGGTTTTAGGGTCATTAGGTCCAACCCAGCCCTGACTTTTCATCTGCAGCTGTACAGGTGTCTAGACCAGTGAACAGTACAATGTACGCCCCACAGACAGTCAGTGGGTACCATTATGGACTAGGCCAGACCACTTAAAACATTCTTAAGAAGGCAGCTCAGACCATAACTTTGCGATTTGTTTCAGTAAGTGGAGATTGACTACTAGAGTTTAAAATAGACAAAACTTTATTCACAAAATTACACAATGAAACACAAAGAACAGAATAAAGAACCCCTACAGAACTCAGTCTATTCAAACTAGACTTAATCATGCTGTTCCAAAAATATACACATCAGTCCCAATAAGCAAACTCCCTTTAAAACCCAGTGTAAATGAAGCACATGCTTACAGGTTGAAGTTGAAGGGACGAGAGAGAGAGAGAGAGAGAGAGTTTCCACACAGCTCACTGTTGAACTCCTTACGAGTTCATACTGAACTAAACTGCTCAGCTCAGCTAAAGGGCTGACCACTCTCCTTTCTTTACACAGCTCACTTCTAAAACATGACAACTTTGGCCTGAAATCTCATCTGTTCAGATATATACAAAAGGCCTTCCAAAATCCTTTTCATCTCTGTACCAAACCAGAGCAATTGAAGCCTGGCCTGGTTTTTTGCTTCTCTGAAAAAAATCAAGGACAGAGTCTACTTGAGCCAAGGAACAGCTTACAGAAAAAAAGGGACCAGCTTTGTGACTCTCCCCCCTTAAAAAAAAAATGGACCATCAAAATCTAAAGATGGCTTCATTTTAACCCTTCAAAACCCGGTTAGTAGTCTAAACACACTCACTATAAACATGCAAACATGCACAAGCGCATCCAAATTCAGGTTGGCACGGTTTATCGCCCCTCCGAAAAACATCAAAACAGAGTCTCGTCGAGCTACGGAACAGCTTTTAGGAAAAAAAAGGGACTAGCTTTGTGACAGTACGAGAGGAACTCAGCAATGAGACGTGGTAAAAGGTAACTTTAAATAAATAGTAATTATTGGGGGAGATGTGAAATGGGGCTGCCTTTTTGCTATTCCCCACAAAGTGCACAAACCTCCCCACCTGCGGATATTGAGGACACCGGTCATGTTTTAGACCTTCGTTATGTTGAAAGTCCAGTGCTTTACCAGCCACACACACTACTCCAGCAGCGGCTTTTACACATTTTTGTTGATTGATAAATCCACGTTATAGTCACCCATTTTATATATGATCAATATTTTATTCCTGGAAATTCTTGTCAAACTTTCAGAAACACTGCAGAGCACTGAGCAATGTGCTATTAGCTCCAATCGCCTGACAGCTGGCAGCTTTTAATATGAGAACCCAACCAGTGGGACCACATGGAGAGTAGCAGAAAAAATGCACTCTAATTATTGGCAACAGGAAAGGATCAAATATCCGTTTCGTGGAGTGGCTGAACGTGGAATAGTATATTGTGAGAGAAACATAAAAGGAAGAAACGGACACTGGCAGGAAACCATGATGACAGTAATGGCTTAGGAGGTCAGAGTAGGGAGTTCAAAGTCATGGGAAAATTCCAAAAATAAAGCCATCAATGCTTCCTCTCCATCATTCCATGGTCTGCTCAGATTCTCAGAGATATGCTTATGTTTGTTGCCTGGAGATTTGAAACAACAAAAGGCTAGAAATTTAAATAGTTCCTGGTTTTAAAATTCTTCATTAGAATGTGGGTTTCATTGACAATGCCAGCATTTGTTATTCATTCCCAAAATATTTAGTGACGCTCTGAACAGGTTTAGTAAGTGTCAAAACTATATTGCTGAGGGTCTGGAGTCACATGTAAGTCAGACCAGATAAGAATGGCAGATAACCTCTCACATAAAGACCATTAGTGAACTACTTTGATTCTTATAACAATTAGTGATAATTTCATAGGTCACCAAATTCCAGATTTTATTCATTAACTTCAAATTGCATCAGCTTCCATGGTGAGATTTGAACCCACTTCCTAAGAATTCCAGCCTGTTGAATTTTCTTTTTTACCAATGCACTAATGGCCATTGGGAGGCTTATGATTGATGCCCTTTCTACAGCAAAAGACAAATGGCAGTTATATGGGATTCTACAATTAGGGGAATAGATAGTATCCTTTGCAAGCCGGGTCAGGAGTCCTGCATGGTGTGACGCCTGCCCGGTGCCGGATGCAGGACATCTCTGGCCGGCTTGAAAGGATATTGGAGCGGGAAGGGGATGATCCAGTTGTTGTGGTCCACGTCAGGACTAACAACATAGGCAAGGGTAGGATGGAGGACCCATTTGCGGATTATCAAGGAACAAAACTAAGGAACAGGTCCTCGAGGGTCATAATCTCCGGATCACTGTCCAATCTATGTGCAAATTGGCTAGGGATAAGAAAAATTAGGGAAGTAAACACACAGCTACGGGAGTGGTGTGGGAAAGAGGGGCTCCATTTCATGGGGCATTGGCATCAGTTTTGGAACTGGGGACATCTGTACCAATGAGACGGTCTCCACCTGAATCAATCTAGAACCAGTGTTCCAGCAAAAAGGATAAATGATCAATAGGACTTTAATCCAGTGAGTCGGGGGGCCGGGGGAAGAACGACAAGGAGTATGATGGTTAATAAAAGGTAAACAGCAGGTTGGCAGGTGTGCAGCAAGGTTTAAGTTCAAGGCCGACTACGAAAGAAGTGAAAAGGAAGGATAACTCACGAGATATTATTAGAGACGCTGGAAATCATGCAGGTGGACTGGGTGAATAATGTTGGTGGTGGATCCAAAGAAAGGGAATTCATGGAATGCTTACAGGATGGCTTTTTGGAACAGCTTATGTTGGAGCCCACCAGGGAGCAGGCTATTCTGGATTTAGTGCTATGTAATGGACCAGACTTTATAAAAAATCTTAAAATAAGGGAACACTTAGGAGGCAGCGATTTATAATATAGAGTCATAGAGATGTACAGCATGGAAACAGACCCTTCGGTCCAACCCATCCATGTCGACCAGATATCCCAACCCAATCTAGTCCCACCTACCAGCACCCGGCCCATATCTCTCCAAACCCTTCCTATTCATATACCCATCCAAATGCCTCTTAAATGTTGCAATTGTACCAGCCTCCACCACTTCCTCTGGCAGCTCATTCCATACACGTACCACCTTCTGCGTGAAAAAGTTGCCCCTTAGGTCTCTTTTATATCTTTCCCCTCTCACCCTAAACCTATGCCCTCTAGTTCTGGACTCCCCAGCCGCAGGGAAAAGACTTTGGCTGTTTACCCTATCCATGCCCCTCATAATTTTGTAAACATCTATAAGGTCACCACTCAGCCTCCGACGTTCCAGGGAAAACAGCCCCAGCCTGTTCAGCGTCACCTGAAAGCTCAAATCCTCCAACCCTGCAACATCCTTGTAAATCTTTTCTGAACCCTTTCAAGTTTCACAACATCTTTCCGATAGGAAGGAGACCAGAATTGCATGCAATATTCCAACAGTGGCCTAACCAAGTAGAGTTCAGTCTGCAGTTTGAAAGAGAGAAGGCAAAATCCAATGTAGTGATGTTACAGTTAAATAAAGGTAATTACAGGGGCATGAGAGAGGAACTGATGAAAATCGACTGGAAGCAAAGCCTAGCGGGGAAGACAGTAGAGCAACAATGTCAGGAGTTTCTGGGTGTAATTGAGGACACAGAGGCTTATCCCAAAGAAAAGAAAGATTATCTGTTGGGGGGGGATTAGACAGCCATGGCTGACAAAGGAACTCAGGAAATATATCAAAGAAAAAGAGAGAGCCTATAAAATGGCCAAGAGCACTGGGAAATTGGAAGATTGGGAAGGCTACAAAAACAAAAGGTGGATAACAAAGAGAAAAATAAAGAAGATGAGGATCAAATATGAAGGTAGGCTAGCCAGTAATATTAGAAATGATAGTAAAAGTTTCTTTCAATACATAAGAGACAAATTAGAGGCATAAGTAGTCATTGGGCTGCTCCTGGAAGGCTAGTGATGGGAGATAAGAAATAGCTGAAGAACTTAATAAATACTTTGCTTCAGTCTTCACAGTGGAAGACATGAGTAATATCCCAACAATTAAGGAGAGTCAGGGAGCAGAGTTGAGTATGGTAGCCATTACAAAAAGGAAAGTGCTAGAAAAGCTAAAAGGTCTAAAAATTGATAAATCTCCTGGCTCCGATGGACTACATCCTAGAGTTCAGAGGGAGGTGGCTGAGGAAATAGCGGAGGCGTTGGTTGTGATCTTTTAAAAAATCACTGGAGTCAGGGAAGGTCCCAGATGATTGAAAAGTCGCGGTTGTAACCCACTTGTTCAAGAAAGGATCAAGACAAAAGATGGAAAATTATAGGCCAATTAGCCTAACCTTGGTTGTTGGTAAAATTCTAGAATCGATCGGTAAGGATGAGATTTCTAAATTCTTGGAAGTGCACTGTCGGATTAGAACAAGGCAGCATGTATTTAGTAAAGGGAGGCCATGCCTGAGAAATCTGTTAGAATTCTTTGAAGACTTAAAAAGTAGGTTAGACCAGGGAAACCCAGTGAATGTTATCTGTCTAGATTTCTAAAAGGCCTTTGATAAGGTGACTCACGGGAGGCTGCTGAGTAAGATGAGGGCCCATGGTGTTCGAGGTGAGCTACTGGTATGGATTGAGGATTGGCTGTCTGACAGAATGCAGAGATTTGGGATAAAAGGTTCTTTTTCAGAATGGCAGCCCAAGTGTGGTATCCCGCAGGGTTGTGTTGGGGCAGCAGCTGTTCAATTTATATATAAATGATCTGGATGAAGAGACTGGGGGCATTCTGGTGAAGTTTGTCAATGATTAAAAAGTTAGGTAGTACTGAGGAGGTGGAGAGGCTGCAGAAAGATTTAGACAGTTTAGGAGAGTGGTCCAGAAAATGGCTGATGGAATTCAAGTGAGCAAATGTGAGATCTTGCATTTTGGAAAAAAGAATACAAGCATGGACTACTTTCTAAACAGTCAGAACATTCATAAAGCCAAAGTACAAAGGGATCTGGGAGTCCTAGTCCAGGATTCTCTAATGTTTGACTTGCAGATTGAGTCCATGATTAAGAAAACAAATGTAATGTTGTCATTTATCTCAAGAGGGTTGGAATATAAAAGCAGCGATGTGCTACTGAGACTTTATAAAGCTCTAGTTAGGCCCCATTTGGAGTACTGTGTCCAATTTTGGGCCCCACTCCTCAGGAAGGACATACTGGCACTGGAGCATATCCAGTGGAGATTCACATGGATGATCCCTGGAATGGTAGGCCTAACATATGATGAACGGCTGAGAGTACTGGGATTGTATTCATTAGAGTTTAGAAGATTAAGGGGAGATCTAATAGAAAGTTACAAGATAATGCATGGCTTAGAAAGGCTGGATGCTGGGAAATTGTTTCCATCAAGAGGGAAGACTAGGACCCGTGGGCACAGCCTTAGAATTAGAGGGGGTCAATTTAGAACCCCCCAACTCCTGCTGTCCATGTGCATGTCCAGCAGTCGCTTAAATGTCCCCAATGACTCTGTTCCACCACCACAGCTGACAATGCATTCCATGCATTCACAACTCTCTGCGTAAAGAACCTACCTCTGACATCTCCTTTATACCTTCCTCCTAATATCTTCAAACTATGACTCCTCATACCAGTCAATCCTGCCCTGGGGAAAGGTCTCTGGCTATTGACTTGATCTATTCCTCTCATTATTTTGTACACCTCGATCAGGTCTCCTCTCTCCCTCCTTCTCTCCAGAGAGAAAAGTCTGAGCTTATTCATAGGACAAGCCCTCCGGTCCAGGTTGCATCCTGGTAAACCTTCTTTGCACCCTCTTCAAAGCCTCTGTATCTTTCCTATAGTAGGGTGACCAGAACTGGAGACAATATTCCAAGTGTGGTCTCACCAGGGACTTGTAGAGCTGCAGCAAAACCTCGTGGCTCTTAAACTCGATCCCCCTGTTAATGAAAGCCAAAACACCATAAGCTTTCTTAACAATCCTATCCACTTGGGTGGCAACTTTGAGGGATCTAAGTACTTGGACACCCAGATCCCTCTGTTCCTCCACACTGCCAAGAATCTTGTCTTTAATCCTATATTCAGCATTTGAGTTCGACCTTCCAAAATGCATCACTTCGCATTTATCCAGGTTGAACTCCATCCGCCATTTCTCAGCCCAGCTCTGCATCCTGTCTATGTCGCAGTGCAGCCTGCAATAGCCCTTTATACTATTGATGATACCTCCAACCTTTGTGTCATCTGCAAATCTACTAACCCACCCCTCAACCTCCTCATCCAAGTCATTTATAAAAACTACAAAGAGCAGAGGCCCAAGAACAGAGCCCTGCAGGACCCCACTCAACACTGTCCTCCAGGCAGAATACTTTCCATCTACAACCACTCTCTGCCTTCTGACAGCCAGCCAGTTCTGAATCCAGATAGCCAAATCTCCCTGTATCCCATACTTCCTGACTTTATGAATGAGACAAATGTTTGATGATCTCTCTCACTTGTGATAAACCTAACCATTTCCAACTTAACACCTCAAAAATACCACACCTCTCACTCTGCTTAATGCATCATAGCACCATCATTTATCCAGCATCCAATGCTGGCTCTCAGAACTCACTCTGCCTCATCCTTGTACACTGACCAATACTTCCATGCTCAAACCACCTCTCACTGCCTCCCTATTCAGCTGTGGCAGGCACATCACTTTGGAATGTAATCACTGACATTGATGAGATGTTTACCAATGGAAGTGAGACAGCTGGTGTGCCTTCACCTCCTTAGGGGGTGTTGGGGGGTAGTAATAGAATCCATGGCACATGACCTGGCAGAGGCTGTCCAGCCCAACATTAAGAGACCTCCTTATTTCATTCTGAATATTCTCTTGACCCTGAATCTGAGATATGGTCTGAAGTGAAAGTAGGAGATATTGTGACCATGGAATCCATGCTTTCCTCTCCACCAACCCCTTCCCTTTTCCCAATAGTATTTATGTTTTTATGCTCTTAGACATCCAAGAAATGACATCTACCCAGCCTTAGCAGAGCACAGCAGAAAGACCAATAGCAAGTGCTGATTGTGATGACAGTGTACCATTCCTGGACCTTACACAGCCAGCTGCCAACTCAGAAAGAAGCCTGATGGATTATACTCAGAGCTGGATGAGATGAGGCACAGCCAAGGAGAAACAGTAACGTATTTGCCAGTTTTGCAGAGGCTGATACGCAGACATGTTCTACTGCAGGGTCTCACAAGCAGATTTCGATTGGGTGGGTTGTGGGTGAAAATGGAAGGCATGTTTGTTGAAGCAGTGAGCCTGCCATGCAGGGTCCAATGGCTGTCTGCGAGACTTGTTAGACTCTGCTTCCAGTGAAGGAGACAGCATCACACCAAACTTCAGGCTCATCCTTTCCACTTTGGAAGGAAAGGCCAACTGCATGAAAACCCCAAACATCTGACTGAGTGATTAGATTAGATTAGATTAGATTACAGTGTGGAAACAGGCCCTTCGGCCCAACAAGTCCACACCGACCCGCCGAAGCGAAACCCACCCATACCCCTACATTTACCCTTACCTAACACTACGGGCAATTTAGTATGGCCAATTCACCTAACCTGCACATCTTTGGACTGTGGGAGGAAACCGGAGCACCCGGAAGAAACCCACGCAGACACGGTGAGAACGTGCAAACTCCACACAGTCAGTCGCCTGAGTCGGGAATTGAACCCAGGTCTCTGGCGCTGCGAGGCAGCAGTGCTAACCACTGTGCCACCGTGCCACCCTGTGATATGGAGGTTTCACTGTTGTCCAGCAATATGTTTTCTTTGAATGAGAAGATTTTGAAAAGACTACGTATACTTTATTTGAAATAAAAATCAGAAAATGGAAGCTTGGACTATTGGATGTTTTTGATATTATTAAGCTGGAGAGGGTTCAGAAGAGATTCACCAGGATGTTGCCAGGTATGGAAGGGTTGTGTTATAAAGAAAGGCTGGATAGGCTGGGACTTTCTTTCACTGGAGTGTACGAGGTTGCGAGGTGACCTGATAGAAGTTTATAAAATAATGAGAGGTTTTGATAGAATTGATGACAGTTCCCTTTTCCCAAAAGTGGGGAATTTCAATTGGGGCACATTTTTAATGTGATAGTAGGGAGATTTAAAAAAGACATCAGCGCAATTTTTTTTCACAAAGGGTGGATTGAGCGTGGAATGAACTTCCTGAGGAAGTGGTGGATGTGAGTACAGTTACAGTGTTTAAGAGGCATCTGGATGGATACATGAATAAGTAAAGTTTGGAGGGATAGGGTCAGGAGCAGGCAGGTGGGACTGGCTTAGTTTGGGATTATGTTCGGCCTGGACTGGTGGGACTAAAGCATCTGTTTCGGTGTTGTACAACTCTATGAAAGAAACATGGAACTGTATGGTGATCACTCTTTGGACACATGGAGCTGTATGGTGATCACTCTTTGGTCACATGGAGCTGTATGGTGATCACTCTTTGGTCACATGGAGCTGTATGGTGATCACTCTTTGGTCACATGGAGCTGTATGGTCAAGATTAGAGTGGTGCTGGAAAAGCACAGCAGGTCAGGCAGCATCTGAGGAGCAGGAAAATCGACGTTTTGGGCAGGAGCCCTTCATCAGGAATCATAGTTGCATGGCGATCACTCATTGGTCACATGAGGACATGTCATTTTTTTGAAACATCTGGATTTTATAACGTTGTGAGACAAATTGGCAGTAACTGCTTTTGGGTTGAAAATAAAAATAACTGCCAAGTAACAGCTTTGGATTAGTTTTCAGTAAATGTTTTATCATGGAGCTGAGAATAGATTTACTACCAGAATGGCTGGCTCTAGAGCCATGTCTCTGTGGCTTGTAAGAAACCTGACGAAGACTCCAGAAGGGCAGCATGTTGCCTCCGTGGTTAGCACTGCTGCCTCACAGCGCCAGGGCCCCAGGTTTGATCCCAGCCTCGGGTGACAGTGTTTGCACGTTCTCTCCGTGTCTGTGTGGGTTTCCTCCGGGTGCTCCGGTTTCCTCCCACAATCCAAAGATGTGCTGGTCAGGTGAATTGGCCATTCTAAATTGCCCATAGTGTTAAGGGATGTGTAGGTTATGTACATTAGACAGGTGAAATGTAGAGGAATGAGTTTGGGTGGGATACTCTTTGGAGGGTCAGTATGGACTTGTTAGGCTGAAGGAGAAAGTGAGGACTGCAAATGCTGGAGACCAGAGTTGAAAAATGTGATGCTGGAAAAACACAGTAGGCCAGGCAGTATCTGAGGAGCAGGAGAATCAATGTTTCGGGCATAAGCCCTTTTTCAGGAATAAGCCCTTCTTCAGGAATTATTGGGCTGAAGGGCCTGTTTCCAGACTGTAGGGATTCTAATTCTGAGCAATTCTTACAACAGTTCTATCTCATGTGAATTCTGTGTTATATGTTTCCACTATCTGTATAGACCAGGATTGAAATTGTCTATGGATTGCTCTACAAGCCAAACTCTTCCAATAAACTTTGTTCATTCAAAACTTTTAATTCTGATGTTGAAGTAATTGTTTAAACCTCTTCAAAAATATCTTTTATTTCTTTGACCATTTTTTGAGCTATAATGACATCAGCTCAGTTGTGTATTGTCGTGTATTTGTTATTCAGTTTCTGATTTGGAACCTCTTTTGTATGTCAGAATTTGCTTCCTCAACAGTGTCCAATTGTGTATTGTATTTGGCCCATCTCTGAAGTTAAGTCTTCTTGACAATATTATATTTCTCCTGAGGCCATTGATTATATATTTTACTCGCTTAAATCTTTTTATTTTTGCAGTTGTGTCAATTCTGCTGTTCTTTGCTTCTGCACTGAGGATTTCTCCATGTTTTATGACTCAAATATTCAATGTTTACCATTAACAGGTAAATGAGGGATTCCAGTCTTTTTTATTGTTTGCAGATTTAATAAATAATTCCTATAATACATTATAGTAAAATCGTGATTTTACTATATATAATGTACACTTCTTTTAGAATAAGTGATCAATTCCTGCTTTTATTGCAAATCTTAAGAACAACTTTCTGGCTTTTCAATGATAAGAATAAAGTCTCCCAAACTTTCCGGCCCTTTTAGACCATTTTGCTTAATCCAGTCAAATTAAAAATAAAGAATTGTGTCGCCTGAAAATCTGAAACAATAACAGAAAGTGCTGGAGTGATTCAACAGCTCTGTCAGCATCTGTTGAGAGAAATGCAGAGAAAATCATCTTCAAATTTATCTTTAATTATCTATTTTCTAACAGATGATACCATGTGTGTGTTTAACTGAAATGGCACAGTTATATCATTGTCTATTTTTCTGTTTTTCCTAAGCTCTGGATATACTGCTCTACATTCTCTTAACCCTCCATGCATCATGAGTACTCAAAATCAGAAATCAATACCAAGTCTTCTACTAGAGTTAACTGGTTTACAGAACTCCACTTTCAAAAATATTGTTCAGAAATCCCTTCATTCTAAAACATACAATCTTTTAAAACCCACATAATCCTCATCTCCAATTATTGACTTTCTGCATTCCAATTTACAAGCTTCATGTTAATTTTCACAGGATTCCAACCTTGAACCTAATTTCTGTAATAATTAAAGTCATTTAATTTCTTATTTGTAGCTAAGAATGGCTCCCATTAATTGTGACTTTAAATGAATGAGTTGAAATGAACATGAAGCTAAATATCATTAATATAACATACAGATTGTTCAACACATGCTCAAATCTAGCAAAGTAGGCAACAAGATAACATTCTTTACTAGCTGCAGGACATAGTGATGAAAAATAGCTTGAAATCATCAAGGACATCTCTGTTGCTGTGACAGTACACAGAGCATACAGAGAAAGTGATAGTCCAAGATGGCATCTTGCACAAAGGAGCTAAAAATCATTATCCTGAAGGAGATGGGAAAAGTGATGCTGAAGCACATTCACAAAAGCTACAATGGGATTGAGTGCAGTCTGAGGAAGAGAAGAGATGTGCTTTGCCAACCAAACATGAACAATGAGAAAAAGGACCATATCAGCCAATGTTGTTAAGACACATGCCATCACTTGGATTGTCCCCTGCACTCCAGAGGAGCTAATTATCTTGTCACCATCATCGTTATTATGGAATGGCTAGATACATACTTCAATTTTTATAGTGTTCCCAACATTGTCATGAATGACAATGGCTCACAATTCATGGAGTGAAGAATTCTGGCATTTCAAAGATTCATGAAATTAAACACAATACATCATCTCCAAGCCAAACATAGCCAAATGGAATGGCTGATGTGGCAGTGACATCATCAAATAGATAATAAAGTAAATCCAGCACAGACTTCTATAGTGCAATCCTTCAGTGGAGAAATACATCTACTGAAGGCGTGGAAAGTAGTCTAGTCTAAAGTCTAATGTCACATTGCATCTATATTTTGACAACAATTGAAAAGAATATTATTGAAACCTGAAGTAATATAAGTACAAATGACAAAATCATGGCAAAATGACAGAAAGCCAAATTCTACTGCAATAAAACTGCCAAGTCAATGCCAGAACTGAGCACTGCAGAGCTTGTCAGAATGCCAATGTTCAACACTGACAATCAGAGTCAGCTCACATGTCAACTCAGGACCTGTATGGAGGAGTTGTTACCTTGATCGTACACAGTGAATGTGAATAATCAGCTAATTATCATATTAGACTTTGCAGTGATTGGAACCAGATGGATCATGTGTTTTCTACAATGTACTTGATTGTGGTTGTTAACCTAGGCCAATCAGGATAGCCCTGTCCAAACAATATTAACAGGAGATTCGGAATCTCCTCAGTTCAGGGACTTACTCTCAGCTGGCTGGCCATAAATAAAGTGGGGGGACTTGGTGATGGGATACCGACCTCTTTGTAGTTATTTCATCCTGTACACACAACCTAAGTATGTACAGCTGTTCTTTCCCTTGGCTACAGATCTGGGAGAAGTGATAGTATCCCCTGCACAAAGTACAAAATGAACAGTGTCAGAGGCCCACTGTTTCCCAACAACAGAAATGCATCAACAACTACAGCCACCATGTCAACAGAGCTTGCCACAGCAAATAGCACTTCTCACAGAAGAAACAGCACATATGGAGTGTGCAGCATTTTAATGTAAATGATTTGACCCTTTTTGTCAGCCAATGATATCCCCATTTGGAGAACATAATAATTTGAAGA
Source organism: Chiloscyllium plagiosum (assembly GCF_037043375.1). Classification (NCBI taxonomy): domain Eukaryota; kingdom Metazoa; phylum Chordata; class Chondrichthyes; order Orectolobiformes; family Hemiscylliidae; genus Chiloscyllium; species Chiloscyllium plagiosum. Next base: position 1,660,475 of record NW_028270144.1, on the reverse strand, counting down.
TGATGCACGTCATGCATATGGAGAGACTGATGAAAATGGAACTGACACACTGTTTTGTGAATTAATGATCATCTTCTTGGTGACTATATATATATATATATATATATTAGCAGCCTGCCCAACTTGTAACTGCAAATGTTAATGCATGCAAATGTCTATTTTTGGATGAGAAGTGAAATTTTGGAGAAATGCAATTATGCCTCGTGTATCAGCTGACTTGTGGCATGTGACCTCTAGCTTTGCTATAAATAACCCTGTGAGGAGTTTGTGATACTGATTAAACTTGAAGAAAAAATACATTTCCAATGTTCACTTTGAAGGACCACATTGTCAATCTTCAAGCCATCTGCCTGGAAATCCATGTGTTTCACCTGCACCAGAATGTGCAGGGCCTGAGGAATTGGTTGTTTACCTCATATTCAGTAACAAATCTCCATCTTGTCCTGCCATTTCCTTCTCCATCCAGATCAGGTGGAATGGGCCTCCACAGTGAGGCTGCTGGCTGCTCTACACTTTAGGCATTCTGATTGGTCCTGTGCAGATCACCTGCTATCCCTATTGAATAGTGAATGTGGAGATGAACTGCTAATTGTCTCCTACACAATTAAACCAGTGGGCAGATATTCAATGTTCAATGCCGGATTGAGGTCTTGAGCCCTTAATTATCAAATACATTACAGAAATCATACAGATGATGCATTAACAAAATCACAAAAATGGAAATGAATAGTCAAGCATTTCAGTAGAAATTAAAATGTATATATAATATAGATATATATATATATATATATTATGTTGAAACATATTTGCTGGAGCCAGAATTGACTGTACAGGTATTAATGTTTGCTACAAATTTGGTTAATGATACCGCTTAACTTGCTCTATGTCCTATCCTTAGTATATTGGTTAACAAGATTATCAATTCTTTCCTACACGGTGTTGACAGAAAGGGTCAAATCATTTACATTAAAATACTGCAGACAGGAAATTGAGTGAACATGTCAAATTGTGTCTTGGAAACATTAGAAGAAATCAAACTCTCAATCATCAGTCTCACAATGATGATTTGTTTAATAATGAGTACAATAATTGTGGGAATGTGTTGAATACCAGTGGCTGTCTATTTCCAGATTAGTTTAAAAGCAGAAATATGGCAGTTTGGGCACAATATTAAGTATATTACTCCCAAATGTAATCTCATATTTAATGTAGAAGCACATAAATGTAAAATAACTAAGTCAATTACACTAAAGTATTCAAATTGATGGAACAATCCCAACAAGATACTGTTTGTACTTACAGTACCTCGGTCAACAAATAGATTTGGATATATTCCCCTGAAAATTTAAATTTGCAAATTGGAAAATGTCTTCAAGTTTTCATTCACAAAATAAATGTCTCCAATATTACAGTTAAACTCCTCTCATAGATGTTTCTATTCAAACTGTAAAACTATTGCTTAGAATTTAGTGCCTAATCTTGTTGCACTGTATCTCAAAGAAAAATATGAATCATATCTTGTGTCTAAAAAATGTTTCTAATCTGCAATTTAGCACTAAATATTCATAAAAATCCTTAACTCCTTTGTCCAAAATTGCTTTCCTCAAATGGAATATCTTTGTTGAACAAACTGAGAAGGATATGAGAGATTTTACACCCTGAAACAGATGTTAACTCAGTTCCTTTTTTATAGAACGACATGCAGTTCCTGTAAATAATCTGCCGGATTGAACCACTTTAACAAATGATGTAAGAAATGGTTAAAAGAGCCAATGTCATTAATGTGGTGTACTTGTACTTCTAAAAGGCACTTAATAAAATGCCACAAAGTAGACTTGTCAGCCAAGGTAAAACACATAGAATTTTCCAATTTTCCAATGAAAGGTAATTTGTTATTTTATTTCCATTCCCATGCATCCACTCTTACTGCTAATGACCCATGTACTTGAAGTATTCACTTTCTTGAACTTAATGATAACTCAATGTGCTTCAAACTTAATGTTTACATCCCCACTCTGATTCTCTTCCCTCGGCTCAAACTAACAATCTGTATATTGGCTCCTCTGACCAATGACCTTCATTTCCCTGCCCTCTGTGCTTTTGTTGAGCTTGCAGATATTCATACTCTCATCATTCCCACCACACAGCACAATGTTATCTGGAACCAACATTGATCATTGGTCGTACTGCTTCTGATCTCACTTGCTCAACTGGAATACCTATGACAATCACTGACAATGGTTGAACAGTGAAAATCAGAAATGCATAAGAGACCAGAGTTGGAGAAGGTCAGAAATCTCAGAAGGTTATAAGGCTGGGAGATATTGTAGAGGTAGAGACTGTGTGAGACTATGGAGGGATGTATCATGGAAACTGAATGATGAAAGGCCAGCCAGGTGTATATTTAAATGATCAAGTTAAGGTGAGAAAGGTAAGGATGCAAATTTCAGCAGAAGGTAAATTGAAGTTGAGGAAGAGATGGACAGTGTTTCCGAGGCAGATATAGGCTGTGAGTGGAATAGTTATGGTGAGACATTGGCCGAGAGAAAAGAATGAGCCAACGGAATCCAATTTCCTGAAAGATGCAAAGGTTATTGGATGGTTGGATATTTTATGTTCTTTAAGGGAAATGGTTGTATCATAGAATAGAATAGAATCGTAGAATCCCTACAGAGGGGAAACAGGCCATTTGGCCCAGCGAGTCCACACCCTGTTAGACAGCTTTTGCATGGAATCATGATACAACGTTGATGCACTTGTATTTGAATGATACGTTTAAATAGCCGCCTAACATTTCAAACATTGCTCATGATTCACATGCATATTCTTACACATGGAAAAGTGTAAGATACCAACTTGACAAAGCAATTTGTTAAAGAACCACTGCCTGCAACATACAATGCAGTGACTCTTTAACAAATTGCTTTGTCAAGTTGGTTACTTACACTTTTCCATGTGTAAGAATATGCAGTGCAAACCATTTGGAATACTAATTTGAAACTGGGCTTGCTATTTACCAGCTCTCCACTCCAACCTATATCCTGCCTTAACCTCAATCTGAGCAATGTTAAATGGTATGGATAACTCTAAGGGCTCAAGAGGGCCTTGAAATTAGCTGGTTCAGTTCTCCTAGCTGCAGGGAGTGACCTGACTGTCTTTGCTGTACATTTTATCTTGTTTAAAAATTGTTTGTGAAGGAGGTTACTTCTGAATTTCCATGGCCTGATAGTCCATTCTCTTCAAATTGACAAGGTGCATGGAGAGAAGTCGGGCAAAGTAGGTTCAGCTGCAAGAAGAGAGAGTGAGGGAACTCAGGGAGGGTCTAGGAAGAAGATATTGGAGTGATTTTCTTTCTAGTATTTTTAACACTAAATACATTCCAAGGTGGCCATTTTGGATTTCAAGCTGCAAAAGCATTTTATCCTGCTGAGAGCAGAAGTCAGCATCATGGAAAAGGACTTGGAGTTTGTGAACAACTCTGTAGAAGTTTGTCACATAGTCAATCACCAATTAAAATAGCTGTTAACACTCATTAAAGAGGGCACATGGTATTTAATCATAAACATTTGTTCTAATGCCCTCTCCTATCAGTGAGCAGCTATTTTGGAATCAACACTGCATTAATTTGGATTTCAAATATTACTTCAAGAGATTACTTCAAATGCTGTGTAGCTGGAGAGAGGATACACCACAGAGAAAAACAAACGTTTTTTGAGATAGTTTGTCAAATCTTCACCCATACTCAAGCAACATTCATTGTGGAAATTTTCTAAATCCTTCACCTAAACACAACTGCACTACATCACCTTATTAAAGGTAAGTATTGACCAGGAGAAAAGGAATGCTCATCATCGATATTCAGCCAGGAACATCCTTTGGTCACGACCAGGAGTAGGACGAGGATATAAAATGAGGGAGAAAAGCACCAACTGTCAAGGAGAAAGGGACAGAAGGGTGAGAAAAGCAGGATTTTTTCCTTGATTTCCTTCTCCTTGCTGGTACAGGACATTACTCCTCCAGAACTCTTCAATCAGCATCTCCAAGCTCTATCTGAGCGTGTGGGCAGTGTCCCTTTGGGTCCCTAAGCCATCCTGTAATGTACTGCTCTGTGTGCCATCCAGAACATCCCATATCATCAGTGGAAATGAATATGAGGAAAGTCCACTTTTACGTTGCTGTTACATTGAAATCAGTGGTTGAGCAACATACCTGCAACTCTTTTGTTGAATACCTTCAGCCAAATTCAAATAGAGTCATAGAGTCATAGAGCCCAGAAACAGACCCTTCGGTCCAACCCGTCCATGCCGACCAGATATCCCAACCCAATCTAGTCCCACCTGCCGGCACCCGGCCCATATCCCTCCAAACCCTTCCTATTCAGATACTCATCCAAATGCCTTTTAAAAATATTGTAATTGTACCAGCCTCCACCACTTCCTCTGGCAGCTCATTCCATACATGTACCTCACTCTACGTGAAAACGTTGCCCCTTAGGTCTCTTTTACGTCTTTCCCCTCTCATCCTAAACCTATGCCCTCTAGTTCTGGAGCCCCCCAACCCAGGGAAAAGACTTTGTCTATTTATCCTAACCAAGCCCCTCATGATTTTATAAATCTCTCTCAGGTCACCACTCAGCCTCCGATGCTCCAGGGAAAACAGCCCCATCCTGTTCAGCCTCTCCCTGTAGTTCAAATCCTCCAACCCTGGCAACATCCTTGTAAATCTTTTCTGAACCCTTTCAAGTTTCACAACATCTTTCCGGTAGGAAGGAGACCAGAACTACACGCAATATTCCAACAGTGGCCTAACCAATGTCTTTACAACCGCAACATGACCTCCCAATTCCTGTACTCAATACTCTGACCAATAACATGACCATAATTTGGTTATGTTTAGTTTAGCGATGGAAAAGGATTGGTACATGCCACAGGGCAAGAGTTATCAATGGGGAAAGGGTAGTTATAATGTGAATAGGCAAGACTTCGGATGCATAGAACAGGGCAGCAAACTGCAGGAAATGGGGACAATTGAAATGTGGAGCTGGTTGATAGGTATATTACTGTCTGGAAAGAGGACAAAAACAGTCTTTATCTGTTAGCATAAAGGAGAACCCTAAAGCTTTCTATAGGTATATGAGGAAAAAATAAGGATGACTAGGGTAGGAATTGGGCCAGTCAAAGATAGAAGTGGGAAGTTGTGTGTGGACCCTGTGGAGATTGGGGAAGTACTAAACAAATATTTCTCATCTGTTTTCACTCAAGAAAAGGAGAATATTGTAGAGGAGAAGAATGAGATATGGGATATTAGACTAGAAAGGATTGAAATTAGTAAGGAAGAGGTGTTATCGATTCTAGAAGGAGTGAAAGTAGACAAGTCCCCTGGGCCGGATGGGATTTATCCAAAGATTCTCTGGGAAGCTAGGGAGGAGGTGTTGGAGCCTTTGGCTTTGATCTTCAGTCATCATTGTCTACAGGTTTAGTACCAGAGGACTGGAGGATTGCAAATGTTGTGCCCTTGTTCAAAAAGGGCAGTAGAGATGACCTAGGTAATTATAGACCAGTGAGCCTTAAGTCTGTTGTGGGAAAAGTTTTGGAAAAGATTATATGAAATAAGATTTATAATCATCTAGCAAGCAACAATTTGATTTCAGACAGTCAACATGGTTCCGTCAACAGCAGGTGATGTCTCACAAACATTATTGAGATTTTTGAGAAGATGACCAAGCATGTAGATGAGGGTAGGGCAGTTGAAGTTGTGTATATGGACTTCAGTAAAGCTTTGATAAAGGTTCCACATGGTAGGCTGTTGGAGAAATGCAGAGGCATGGGATTGAGGATGATTGAGCAGTTTCCATTAGAAAATGGAAGAAGGCAGTGAATGGTGGTTGATGGAAAATATTCAGCCTGGAATCCAGCTACTAGTGGTGTGCCACAAGGATCTGTTTTGGGACCACTGCTGTTTGTTATTTTTATAAATGACTTAGACGCAGGCATAGGTGGATGGATTAGTAAGTTTGCCGACGACCCTAAAGTTGGTGGAGTAGTCGGTGCAGTGTGGAAGAATGTTACAGGTTGCAGGGGGATTTGGATAAACTGCAGAACTGGGCTGAGAGGTGGCAAATGGAGTTCAATACAGATAAACGTGAGGTGATTCACTTTGGGAAGAATAACAGGAAGGCAGAGTACTGGGTAAATAGAAAGATTCTTGATAGTGTGGATATGCAGAAGGATCTTGAAGTCCGTGTACATAGATCCCTGAAAGTTGCCACCCAGGTGGATAGTGCTGTTAAGGAGGCATACGGTGTGTTAGGTTTCATTGGTAGAGGAATTGAGTTCCGAAGCCGTAATGTCATGCTGCAACTATGCAAAATGCTGGTGTGGCCACACTTGGAATATTGTGTACAGTTCTGGTCACCCCAGAAGGATGTGAAAGCATTGGAAAAGGTGCAGAGGAGATTTATCAGGATGTTGCCTGGTCTGGAGGGAAGATTTTATGAGGAAAGGCTGAGAGACTTGCGTCTGTTCTCATTGGAAAGAAGAAGGTTGAGGGGGGATTTGACAGAGACATACAAGATGATCAGAGGATTAGATAAAGTAGACAGTGAGAGTCTTTTTCCTAGGATGATAACGTCAGCTTGTGCGAGGGGGCATAACTACAAATTGAGGGGTGATAGATTTAATAACAGATGTCAGAGGCAGGTTCTTTACTCAGAGAGTGGTAAGGGCGTGGAATGCCCTGCCTGCCAATGTAGTTAACTCAGTTACATTAGGGAGATTTAAACAATCCTTGGATAAGCACATGGATGATGATGGGATAGTGTAGGGGATGGGCTTAGATTAGTGCACAAGTCAGTGCAACATGGAGGGCCGAAGGACCTGTTCTGCGCTGTATTGTTCTATGTTCTATAAAGGAAAGCATACCAAACACCTTCTTCACCACCCCATGTACCTGCGACTGTACTTTAAAGGAGCTATGAACCTGCACTCCAAGGTCTCTTTGTTCAGCAACACTCCCTAGAACCTTACCATTAAGTGTATAAGTCCTGCTAAGATTTGCTTTCCCAAAATGCAGCACCTCGTATTGATCTAAATTAAACTCCATCTGCCACTTCTCAGTCCATTGGCCCATCTGGTCAAGATCCTGTTGTAATCTGAGGTAACCTTCTTCGCTGTCCACTTCACCTCCAATTTTGGTGTCATCTGCAAACTTACTAACTATGCTTACTTACTTATGCTCATATCCAAATCATTTATGTAAATGACGAAAAGTAGTGGACCCAGCACCGATCCTTGTGGCACTCCACTGGTCACAGACCTCCAGTCTGAAAAACAACCCTCCACCACCACCCTCTGTCTTCTACCTTTGAGCCAGTTCTGTATCCAAATGGCTAGTTGTCCCTGTATTCCGTGAGATCTAACCTTGCTAACCAGTCTCCCATGGGGAACCTTGTCGAATGCCTTACTGAAGTCCATATAGATCACACCCACTGTTCTGCCCTCATCAATCCTCTTTGTTCCTTCTTCAAAAACCTCAATCAAGTTTGAGAGACATGATTTCTCACACACAAAGCCATGTTGACTATCCCTCATCATTCCTTGCCTTTCCAAATACATGTACCATCCTGTCTCTCAGGATTCCCTCCAACAACTTGCCCACCACTGAGGTCAGGGTCATCGGTCTATAGTTCCCTGGCTTGTCCTTATCACCTTTCTTAAACAGTGGCATCATGTTTGCCACCCTCCAGTCTTCTGCCACTTTACCTGTGACTACTGATGAAGCCAATATCTCAGCAAGAGGCCCAGCAATCACTTCTCCAGCTTCCCACAGAGTTCTAGGGTACACCTGATCAGGTCCTGGGGATTTATCCACCTTTAACCGTTTCAAGGCATCCAGCACTTCCTCTTCTGTAATATGGGCATTTTCAAGATGTCACCATCTATTTCCCCACATTCTACATCTTTGATGTCCTTCTCCACAGTAAACACTGATACAAAATACTCGTTTAGTATCTCCCCCATCTCCTGCGGCCCCACACAAAGGCCGCCTTGCTGATCTTTGAGGGGCCCTATTCTCTACCTAGTTACCCTTTTGTCCTTAATGTATTTGCAAAAATCCTTTGGATTCTGCTTAACCCTCTTTGCCAAAGCTATCTCATTTCCCCTTTTTGCCCTCCTGATTTCCCTCTTAAGTATACTCCTACTTCCTTTATACTCTAAGGATTCATTTGATTTATTCTGTCTATACCTTACATATATTTCTGTCTTATTCTGAAACAAACCCTCAATTCCTTTTAGTCATCCAGCATTCCCTATACCTACCAGCCTTCCCTTTCACCCTGACAGGAATATACTTTCTCTGGATTCTCGTTGTCTCATTTCTGAAGGCTTCCCATTTTCCAGCCTTTACCTGCGAACATCTGCCTCCAATCAGCTTTTGAAAGTTCTTGCCTAATACCGTCAAAATTGGCCTGTCTCCAAATTAGAACTTCAACTTTTAGATCTAGTCTATCATTTTCCATCACTATTTTAAATCTAATAGAATTATGGTCGCTGGCCCCAAAGTGCTCCCCCACTGACACCTCAGTCACCTGCCCTGCCTTATTTCCCAAGAGTAGGTCAAGTTTTGCATCATCTCTATTACGTACATCCACATAATGAATCAGACAATTTTTTTGTACACACTTAACAAATTCCTCTCCACCTAAACCTTTAACACTATGGCAGTCCCAGTCGATGTTTGGAAAGTTAAAATCCCCTACCATAACCACCCTATTATTCTTACAGATAGCTGAGATCTCCTTGCAAGTTTGTTTCTCAATTTCCCTCTGACTATTAGGGGGTCTATAATACAATCCCTTTCTTGTTTCTCAGTTCTACCCAAATAACTTCCCTGGATGTATTTCTGGGAATAACCTCCCTCAGCACAGCTGTAATGCTATCCCTTATCAAAAATGCCACTCCCCCTCCTCTCTTGCCTCCCTTTCTATCCTTCCTATAGCATTTGTATCCTGGATCATTAAGCTGCCAGTCCTGCCCATCCCTGAGCCATGTTTCTGTAATTGCTATGATATCCCAGTCCCATGTTCCTAACCATGCCCTGAGTTCATCTGCCTTCCCTGTTAGGCATCTAGCATTAATGTAAATGCAGTTTAATTGATCAGTTCTACCTTATTCTCTGCTTTGTCCCTGCCTGCCCTGGCTGTTTGACTCGCTTCTTTTCTCAACTGTACCAGTCTCAGATTGATCTCTTTCCTCACTATCTCCCTGATCACACCTCCCTGTCCTTAATAGTTTAAAACATCCAGAGTATATCTAGCAAATCTCCCTGCCGGTATATTAGTCCCCCTCCAATTTAGGTGCAGTCTGTCCTTCTTGTACAGGTCACTTCTACCTCAGAAGAGATTCCAATGATCCAAAATTGTGAATCCTTCTCCCATACACCAGCTCCTCAGCCATGCATTCATCTGCTCTATCCTCTTGTTCCTATCCTCACTAGCTCGTAGCACCGGGAGTAATCCAGATATTACTATTCTCGAGGACATCCTTTTTAAATTTCTGCCTAACTTTCAATATTATTTCTTCAGAATCCCAACATTTTCCCTTCCTATGTCATTGGTTCCAATGTGTACAATGACCTCATGCTGGGCCCTCTCCCCTTTGAGAACATTCTGCCCCGTCTCTGAGATGTCCTTGATCCTGGCACCAGGGAGGCAACACACCATTCTGATTGTTTGCTGCTGGCCACAGAAACATTTGCCTGTGCTTCGGACTAGAGAGTCCCCTAACTCAATTAATCAATCTCTTGGAATTTGACATACCCTCATTGCATTAGAGCCAGTCTCAATACCAGAAACCTGGCTGTTCATACTATATTCCCCCAAGAATCCATCACCCCCTACATTTTCCAAAACAGCATACTTGTTTGAAATGGGGATAGTCACAGAAGACTCTTTCACCTACCTTTCCTGGAGTTAACCCTCTATGTGACTATTTCTGCAGCTTTTCTCCCTCACTGCCATCCATCACACTTTGCTCCCTCCCTCCCATCCATCACACCCTCTTGCTCCTGTAAATTCCTCTTGCCTCTAACTGTCTCTCCAACCGATCCATTCAATCTGATAGGATTTGCAACTAATGACATTTATTGCAGATATAATCCTCAATTACATGGAAACTTTCCCTATACTCTCACATCCGACAAGAAGACCATATCACTCCACTGAAGGCCATTTTTGCTTCTTTCAATCTCGTGACCCAGGAAATAGCAATCAGAACCAACATTGTGAACTAAATCCAGATCGTTCCACAGACTTATCTATTAACACCAGGTATACTTAATATCTGTTACTCACTTTGATAAAAATTATAGTGACCCTATGTTACAGCATAAACAGAACTGATGTAACCTGCAATAAGCTGTAAGCACATTGGAATAAAATACATCACACTATGGATGCCCGTTGTCAATTATTTTTAACATTCTAATCTTTCAGTAGATAATGAGAAATTTCAATGTCCCTGGAACTAAACTATACAATCTTATTTAAAAATAGAAAAACAATGATCTAAGTGAATTAAAATGATAATTATGACAATGTTTCCAATGGTAAGATGCAGGTATGGTACTGTTAATGATGACAGTGGCAATATATTCTGCCTTTCTATCCATCTTTATGTACTAGCCAATGAGATGTACTGACTTTTTTTTAGCCGTGATTTTCTTTTTCCTGAAGCAGAGAATGTTTGTTTTATGCAGTAATGATTCTGTTGTCTATCATAGCAAGAGAAACTAGGTCTAGACAATGTGGTGTTGAATAACCCAACAGATATTTATCACAACTCAATTATATATACACACACGCGTATACATTCACACACATTCACAGACAGAGTGTCTGGCCTCAAATTAAGCTACTCAATTACAGTTATTAACATGTCATCCTTTAAGTGATCGAAATTAAGATAAAGCATGCAACCTTTATACCCTTAAGTCATATCTTATAATACAGTAAAGATTTCATGGCCATTTCTCTTAAAGGTATGTTAAGTATGTATGGAAGCAGTAGATACAATATATTAGGATTTCTGAAAGCTATTTGGTAAGGTGCCATACATTAGACAACTTGATAATATAAGAGACCATGGTGTTATTAACATGGATAGATGTCTGGCTAACTAATACAAGACAGAGAGTTGGGATAAGGGAGCCATTTTCAGGATGGCAACATGTAACTAGTGAAATGGCACAGGAATCAATGCTGGGACCACAATTATTTACAATAGGCATGAATGACTTGGATAAGGGAAGTGAATGCACTCAGGCCAACTTTACAAAAAGTAGTGGGAGAGCAAGAGATAAAGTTAATGCAAAGAATCTGCAGAGGCATATAGTCAGATTAAATAAGTGGGCAAAATTAGGCAGAAAACATATAATATGGGAAATTGTGAAATTATGCACTTTTGCAGGAAGAATAGAGAAGCTGAATATTATTTAAAAGGAAAATGACTGCAGAAATCATTAAAAAATCTAGCATATACAATCAATAGGTAGTAGGGAAGGTAAATTGAATGTTGGCCTTTATTTCAAAGGGAATTAAGTATAAATATAGAGAAAGTTTCCTAAAACTATACAAGGCACTATTTAGACCAGCCCTGGATTACTGCAGTGGGTAATGGATTATGGGATACAGGAAGAGCTATTCTGGCCACTCTGGGTGACTACAGTAGTCCTCATCAAATCAGAATGGCTACAACACAGAAAGAGATCATTTGGCCCATGAACTATATTCCATCTCATTCTGAGTGATTTAGTTTCTGAGGAGTCTCAAACAGTGCTGAACATTTCACCAAAGCTTGCACACATCCCCACTCCTGACTTTATACTGAAGGCAAGGTCATTAATGAGGCAGCTAAAGATAATTGGGCTTAGGATAATACCCTGAGGAACTCCTGCAGAGATGTCCTGGAGCTAGGATGGCTGACCTCCAACAACTAGCCTCCTATACACCAGACAAGACTCCAACCAGAGAGTTTGCCCCGATTCTCATTGATTCCCATTTTGCTCGGGCTCCTTAATGCCACACTCCGTCGAATGTCACCATGATGTCAAAGGATGTCATTCTCACCTCATCTCTGGGATATTCAGCTCTTTTGTACATGTTTGGATTGAGACTGTAATGAAGTCAGGAGCTGAGTGGTCGTGGCAGAACCCAAACTGAGCAGATTCTTTTTCTTTTATTTGTTTGTGGGATGTGAACTTCACTGACTAGGTCAGCACTTATTGCCATCGCTAATTTCCCAGGGGCAATTTGTTTGTCACTTCTTTGGGTCTGGAATCATATGTAGGCAAGGCCAGTTAATGATGGCCTTCCTTCAAAGACCTTAATTAACCAGATGGGTTTTTACAATAATTGACAGCAGCTGAGAGGTCATTAAGCTCGTCATCATTAAGCTAGTTTTCCAGATTCATTTCCAGTTTATTGATAGGAAAATTATTTTTAATAACACTTCCATCACTTTACTAATTGGAGTGCTAATTAGTTGGGTTGGAATTGTCCTTTTTTGTGTGTGCAGAACATACCTGAGCACTTTTCTACATTTTTGAGCAGTGACCCATGTTGTAGCTGTACCTGAACCCCTTGGCTAGTGAAATAACTCCAGGAAGACCGGGTATCCTGTCACCTTTATTTACATGGGGAGAGTCCTTGACACTGATCCAGCTCCTGCAGAGTCAGCTATCAGGGCAAACAATGTCCGATACTCTTGTTTTTATCTGTCAGCCAAGGCTCCCTGATTGGACCAGATTAACAGTCCCAATCAGAGAACTCCTATTCTATAAAGCCCACCTGATTGACCTCGTTCCAATCACTACATCTAGGAGTGAAACAAGTTCTGCAGCACAAGTGTATAGCCAAAAGGATATCCTGGCCCAGAGCCTTTGTCCTATCTAGTATCTTCAGCACTTTCTTGATATTGTACGGACTGTATCGATTTGGCTGAAAATTGGGACCTGCGGTGCTGGGGACCTCCAGGAAAGGCCAGATGGATAATCCACTCAGCATCGGGGGATTGAGTTTGAGAGCTATGAGGTTTTGCTGCTGCTCTATAAAACCCTGGTTAGACCACACTTGGAATATTGTGTCCATTTCTGGTCACCTCATTATAGGAAGGATGTAGATGCTTTACAGAGGGTGCCTGGACTGGAAGGCATGTCTTATGAAAAGAGGTTGAGTGAGCTAGGGCTTTTCATACTGGAGAGAAGGAAGAGAGGTGACTTGACAGAGGTGTACAAGGTAATGAGAGGCCTAGATAGAGTAGATAGCCAGAGACTTTTCCCCAGGGCAGAAATGGCTGTTACGAGAGGTCATAATTTTAAGGTGATTGGAGGAAAATGTATGGGAAATATCAGAGGTAGGTTCTTTACACAGAGAGTGGTGGGTGTGTGGAATGCACTGCCGGCAGTGGTAGTAGAGTCAGAGAGATTCAGGACATTTAAGCAACTGCTGGACAAGCACATGGATGGCAGTAAGTTGAGGGGTGTGTAGGTTAGGTTGATCTTAGATTAAGATAAATGCTTGGCACAACATAGTGGGCCGAAGGGCATATGCTGAGTGGTACTGTTCTATGTCTATGTTCTATGTTCTCTTTGTAAAGCCTTATCTGTTGCAGTGATGTGTTAGACTTCTCCATTATTGAAGATGGTGATGTTTGTGGAGCCTCCTCCTTCAGAAAGATTCACTAGATGTTCATTTCAGTATCGACAAACAATGCATTCACACCAGTGCCTGAGCTCTATTCAATTCTAAAGAGAATCACACTTTCAATGGCATGCCATGCTTCAAAATGATCTGAGTTAAGATGGACTAAAGATATCACTCTCAGTACATGACTGCCAAGTAAGAAGAAAAGTGGCTGATTTTCTCTCACTATTAATTACCCAATATCTATTTGCTCAGTTACTGCTGTCAGCAGCCATTGATTGTTGCTGACTGAACTGTCATGATTTCTTCCGAAAGGAGTGTTGTGTATCACTCATGCAATTTTGTAGGCTCCATATCAACAGAAGCTGAAATGCTAAAACAATGGATTCCGAATCAGTATTTTATCATCCTCTATCTGCATTCATGGATCAATTGTCAGTTCCCAATGTTTCACAAAACTGAAAGACACTGAAAGTGCTAAGTGAGGAAAATACACGTGATTCAACATTTTATCAACATACTGTGCAATTTATAAATATTAAACACATTGAGTCATTCAAGTTTCCAGATTCGGAAATGCGGAATTCAGCAACAGAATGGTCCGAATGCTCCAGCCTTGGTGATGCTGGAAAGTGAACATTTGATACAAGGTGCATGTCAAGAGCCAATTCACTGTCTCCGTGAAAATGGCCCAGGAAGATAGAAGAGGCAGTTCTCCTGCCCTAAAAAAACATTATTGACCCTGAATTCCAAGGCATTTTCTTGACTGTTACTCTGGAAATGTTAGACTGATGAAAATCAGGGATAATTCCTGTGTTGCTATACATTTGGCTCCTTTGAAATCCAGAATCTTGCTCCAAACCCCAACACACATCCTTGAGCTGCCTGACTCCTCACCGATACTCTGACCAAACCCCTCCCTGCCCCATCACACAACCCTGTAACTTACCCCTGGCCCTCCATCTCACCTCACTGACTCCCGTTTTCATCTCCTGAACCCTAATTCACCTCCAACCTTCCCTAATCCTCTGATCAACTGTCTGGTCTTCCCTGGCTCATAACCATCCAAACTTCCCTTCCCATGCCCCCTGACATTTCCATCATCCACCCGCTTTCCCCAAATTCCTGTCTCACCCCAAACAACAACTCCCTACCATTGCTCCAACCACTCCAAGACTCTGACCTGATTCAGTGCGAGCATATCACTGTTCACCCCTGCTCCCTCCTGGCTTCCTGATCCATCTGACATGTTAATTTGCACAGAGCAGCTGGACAGGTAGAGACATCACGCAACACAGTTTATAAATAACACTTGCATGACTGACCAGGATTGGAGCAGGACCAGCCACAATGACTGTGAATATAGTCTCCACAAGGCTGATACAGGAAAACTGTCCCAGGAGGTCAGGATCTCATTCAGAATAGCACAGCAACCACATGATATGCTGGTCACCTACCTTTTCCAATCATTACATTGCCATTACTCGCATTATTAAACACAGACGAAACACAAGCCACAATATTTCACAACGAACTCTAAAGGGGCAGATTCCATTTTGCTGACCTTTGTTTTTACTCATCATGACTCTTTTCCATGGTTTGTCCCTCCACTCTGCAATCAGGAGTTGGAAAAGCTTCCAAAGTGCAGCTATCTCACTGAATATTCCAGAAGATGTGAAATGCCCAATTCCAGAAAGTACTGCCACATTCCAAACATGAACATGCATGGTTCCAAACTAAGGCTTTCTCACAAGCAACAGATCTCAGCGGTTCATCCAAAATCTAACAGAAAACTGCCATTCACTGTTTAAAATGTTAATTTCACCTTACATAAACTTCTAATTGTAATGGATGCCTCAAAGCCTCTCTGCGCTAATACTTCTATTAATTCACTTCCTGTCATCATTACCCTGACTGGAATATTATCTGCTAAGCCAACTCAAATTTACAACATTGTAATATGTTGGTGCAGGGGTAATGTCCCTACCTCTGAGTCAGGCAATCTGGTTTCAGATCCCACCCACTTCAGCGATGTATGATAACATCTCTGATTCAAAAATATCTGTGACGTCATTAATAGAATAGAAATTCCAGCTTAAGCTATTCCCTTCAAATATCTAAGCAAGCATGAAGATTGAATCAACCCTCTTCCTTTTAGAAATGTTGGATCCATTCAGTATTTCTGCAGAAATCCTTTGTTTCCAAGGGAAAGTGTGTAATTTTGCAAGATTTTAATAACATGAACATAAGAAATATGAACAGGAGTTGGCTACATGGCCTCTGGCCTGTTCCACTGCTCAATCAGTTTATGGATTTGCTTGAATAAGTTCAAAGGTATTGTGGTCTGAAAGCTACTCTCCTGCCTATTTGCCTGACCTATTGACTCTTCTTTCAATCTAAAATCTATTTTAAGCTCAGATGTCTTTAATGGCTCAGTTGCTGCAGCTGTCTGAACTAAAGAACTTTAAGGACAATGTCCTCCTGAGAAAAGAGATAATCCATTTCCTTCTTGGATCATCCTCTCTTCTGAAACTGTGGTTTTGAGTTCTGAATCCCCCTCTCAATATCTATCCAACCAAGCTACCTAGGAATATTATTATATTTCAATAAGAAAGCTTGAAATTCTCCCGTCATCAGCAAATTTGACTCCAATACTGGATTCCTTTAATATTGTTATTAAAATGGATTGTCAATAATTGAGGACCCAGCACGGCACCTCAGTGCCTACGATTTACTGACAGCAAAAGTATTAAATTATTTCCACTCCCTGGTTTTTGTTAGTAGCCAATTCTGTGTTCATGCAAATTTCCAGCACCATGAGCTGTTATCTTTTGTCATAACCTTTTGCCGTATCATAGAATTCCTACTGTGTGGAAACAAGCCATTCAGCCCATTGAGTCCACAAAGATCCTCTGAAGAGGAGCCTCCTACCCAGACCCACCTCTCTCCATCTATCCATGTACAGCTATGTTTCCCATGGCTATCTCACCTAGCAATTTAGCACGGCCAATCCCCCTAACCTGCATATCTTTGGACTGTGGGAGGAAACCAGAGCACCCGGAGGAGACACAGGGAGAACGTGCAAACTCCACACCGGCAGTTGCCTGAGATTGGAATTGAACCCTGGTCCTGGTGCTGAGAGACAGCAGTGCTAACCACTGAGCCACCATGCTGCCCCTTTTTTGTTCTTTTGTATCTAATGCCTTTTGTAAATAGTCCAAATTCTGCTGCGGTCAGATGTCATATGTCTTGCCAGTCAGTAAGATTTTCCTCTTCATTTTTCAGCTTAAACCATGTTTGGCTTTGAATTGCTAGAACTGTGAGTTGATGAAGATAAGGAAAGAGTAATAGAGCATCAGAAAGATGAATAAATGATGGGAACAGCAAAGTTGCTCATTAACCAATGAGATCTTAGGATTGTGAAAGACCAAAGAAAGATGAGAAGTAAAATGTGGCAAAGTACTGACAAAGATCCAAAAAAGAGAAAAAGAAGGAAAGGAGACAGAAAAGAAAGCAAAGGAAAACATTTTAAGAAGTTAAATTTTAAGTTCTGTAAATCCCCAACAATTAACTGTCTGCAGGAATGAGGCTGCACTTTAAATCATTTACTCTCTGTACTGAATAAATTGAAGCGCTTTATTCATAAAGTGCTTGCAATGTTAAGTTCAAGACCTAACGTTTTGCGTTAAGGTTGATGTGTGGTAAATGAACAAGTGCCACAACTTTATGAAGCTCACAAGGATATTGTGTTTTTCTCCCCACAAGGTTTACAGTAAAGATTATTTAATAACTTGTGAACCACAACACAAGTGATATATTTCCTTATTGCAGATAATATACCTATAGCAATGAGAAACACAATATTTACAAATCAAACTGCAGCCATTTGATCTGTAGTTTTGCTGTGCAGGTTTGTTAAGAGCCAAAATATCATGCAGACATGTCATACTGACATTGTTGGAAGGGAAAGTTTAGAAATAGTGAAGATTTTAGATGTCCTGGCTTTAGAATTGAGATTCAAAATTCTGAAATATTTTTGCGAAACACATGCAACAAAAAAAAAGCTTAACTTGTTAAGATTTTATGTAACCAGTCTTGTATATAAACAGTTATAAATAACTACAGCAGTACGTGATATGTCAGGAACAGAAAGGAACTTGTTAACATTAATTTGAATTAAGAATCTGCTGTTATGTGATTGTATAGTTGAAATGATTATGTTTTTACATTTTTAAGAATTGCAAAAATGACCCTCAATTCCAAAGGGTCAGTAGTAACTGTACAGTGTTGTGTTCCATTAAGTCATTGAAGTCAGGACAGCTGCAGGCTCACTTCCTAATCTGTAGCAAATTAGCTGACCTGAGCTAGACGGACTGTAAGGGCACTCATTGGTTTTAACATCTCAGTGCTAAGTGCTCTCTCTGCTAGTAATTAGTTAGTGGCCTCTGATGGAAAGTGACTGTGAGGTTATTCTTAATGATGATATTCCTCAGACTGCAAATCTTATATAACGTACACTGTTTAGGCCAAAAGTGAAAGACAACCAAGTTCCAAGGAATATTATGGAACCTTATCATGTGTGAGTCACCACATTCAGTGTGGAGGAGGGAAATCATGTATTGGTTTTACAAAAGCATAAGTTTGAAGAGAGTTCTTGATATTCCCTTTTTTGTGATCAATCAGTCTTGAGCCAAAACTCAGGCATTGCCGAAAAAACCACATGACAAAAGAGTGAAAACTTGAATTAGAAACATCAGTTCCAAAGTAAGGTTAGCAAGAGGCTGTGTCTCAGGTGAGTAGAGCTTGGTTTTGAGTTGGGTGCAGGAAGTAGTGTTTTGGATGATCTGAAGTCTATAGGGGATGGATAATGAGACTGATTTGGAGAATACTATCATACATTTTTGGGTTAGAATTTCAGAAACAGATGAGTTGAGGTAAGAGCAAAAATGTTATGGAAATTGAAGTGTGTGGTTTATGTGCTTGAAGGTGAGTACCTCAGCAAGAGGATTTGGAGGGTGAGGAGACTGGTAAGGTTGAATACAATGATGACCATTGATGAAACACACTGCCTGAAAGGCTGGTAGAAGCAGAAACCCATATCACATCTAAATGATATACTTTGAATACTGTCTGCCGCAGGACTATAGACCAGAGATCTGTAAAGTTGAATTAGGCTCAAAAGCTTTTTCGTGATCAACAGAGATGGTGGACCAAATGGTCTTCTCTGACTTTCTAGCCTGGAGTTACATGAAGCAGCAGTCCCCCTTCTCATAGCGAGAAAGCCAGGGGAGCCCACTCACAGGAGCAGTGTTAATTTATCTCTGTCCCAATTTCAAAAGAAGCCCCTACCTTAGAGAGCTTTCGGTCAATGATCAGCCGCTGGAAGCAGTGATAACTGCTGTGACTCAAGACAGTCCCAACCTTTCAAGGATCCTGGATAAGAATGCTAACATGGCTCCGAGAGATGGGGTGAGGTTTTAAAGAGGATGGCTGGAGGTGGGGGAATGGAGGTACTACTGATTAGTCCTGGGGGCCATAGGGGAACAGTTTAGGATTCAACAAAGAACAACCAAGAGGTTGGTTAAGAACGTAAAAATAGAATGAGAGAGTAAAGCTGGGTATGGGGAGAGTGTGGGTGTGTAGCTTTGAGATTATCTTGTTAGCCAAGATTATCTTGAATGGAAGACCAGACTCAATGGGATGAATGGCCTTTTCTTGCACAGAAGCAATTTCAATATTTCTCTATTCCTATCATGGACACCTTGATAATTGCCTGATATAATATGATGCTGGTCATCAGGAGTTTTGTACAAGTCTTGCTGCATTGAGGAACAGATATTGCAAAGATGTCGATTTCTTTTTACTTGCTTTACTGTCTCTGTATGTTCAGAACTTCATACATTTATCGTTTTCAAAATTATCCTAATTGATTTTGAAAGAGCATTTGAAGTGAAAATTGTCTTGGATATTCAGATTCCCATTGGAATGATGTCAACCCACAAAATAAATTCCAGATCAGTCAATAGAACAAATGTTCATCTTTTGATTGTAAAAGATAGAATTTTCTTATTGGTGGTCCAAGCTTCAGTTATAGTGAGTGAATATGACTAGGATCCACAGCTCATTAATAAAGATACCATCTTGTAATCATGGAATCGTGGGTCAGTCTCT
The DNA here is from genome assembly GCF_037043375.1 of Chiloscyllium plagiosum. Classification (NCBI taxonomy): domain Eukaryota; kingdom Metazoa; phylum Chordata; class Chondrichthyes; order Orectolobiformes; family Hemiscylliidae; genus Chiloscyllium; species Chiloscyllium plagiosum. The sequence goes on along the minus strand of NW_028270144.1, from coordinate 1,640,605 downwards.
TGTATTCTCCCCATGACAGGTTTGGTGGGAGGGTGATACATTTAAATGGGCTGGAAGGTGGATGGTGGGGATCCTGCTACCATCCTGCCTTCACTCATTACTGTCACTGGACTGGTAATCCAGAACTCCAAATTAAAATTCTGGGGACAAGGGTTTGAATCCCACCATGGTAGATGGCAAAATTTGAATTCTGTAGAAGTCTGGATTAAAAATATAGTCTAAGGGGATCAAGCAAGCCCTGTCAATTGTTGTAAAAACCCCAGTATAGGGTGAGAAATTGCTTATCCTTACCTGATCTGGCCTACATGTGACTTCAGACCCACAGCAGTGTGATTGACTCTTAACTGCTCCCTGGGCAATAATGATTGGAGAATAAATGCTGGCCCAGTCAGTGACACCCATCCCCAATGAGGGATGCTACCCGTTTCTGAAGAGGCCAGGTCTGAAATGTACAGCACCGTTGGAAAGTAAGAAAACAGGAGCAGAGTGACAGGCTGCTCTTTTGCAGTTTTTAGGCCATTATAGGCAAGGAATTGCTTTTATATATTACAGCACTGATAATAAAAGGATATAATTACAGTATGGTTCAAACAGACTATTTTTAAGAAGCTATAAAAATTATTTGACAATGCTCTCTATTTTATGAGTCAATATGTTGTTGGATTTGACTTTGAATAGCTTATGGTATGGTCTTGCTATCACAGGAAAGGAAATACTGAGGGCTAAAATCTTCCGAACAATTCCACAGCAGCTTCAAGTTTCTTGCCAATTGGTTTGAAATTCCTTCCTGTGCAATTTTCGTGAATGCTTTAAGTTTTGTACTTTAAAAGTTTAATATCTCAACAAAAATGCTGAAAAAATGATCAGGGCAATACACTGAGTATTTTTGTTAAAATTCATGTGTGTTAGAAATAACACCAGTCACTTATGTTGGTCATGAACACAGTACAACTTGACATGATCTTAAAATGCTTTCTGGCATTACATGTTAATTGCATCCAAACTATTAAAATAACAACATTCTGATGGAAGATTTTTGTCCTCACTGTATCTATATATTTGGTAATTAAAGTGTGGAAAATTACTATAGTCTGGGAACAACAACTCAAAACAGAATGTTTTACCAATAACTTTCAAGTTGCTCATCCAGGACAAAATAACCTGCTTGATTGGCACAACCTGAAATATTCACTCCATCTCTAGTTGCAGCAGCATGTGCCATCTACAACACACACACACACAAACACACTGTCGTACCTCAACAGCAGCAGCAGCAGCTAACCAAGGTTGCTTCATCAATGCCACCAAAAAATACCTACCTCTCCTGCTGAGGGAACAATGGAACGTAAGGCAGTGGAACATCCTTGACTGGGAAATAGGCGATTGTTCATTCAGTATCGCTGTGCCAAAATCCTGGAATTCTGTATCAAACAACAAGCTTCACCAAACAGATTGCAGCAATTCCAAAATGTGACACAGTCTGAAGTTCTTAAGTAAAAACAGTAAGACTCAGTAATTACCATTTAGATTCCCAGCTGCATGTTTTGTTAAACAATGTATTGCTTCATTCTTCTTTCTACCTGTAGCAGATGCTTCTGTCCATGATAGAATTGAGAGGAATGGCCAACATGAAATCTTTGGGGCAAGTTCTGTTGAAGATGTCCATTTCAGATTGTATAGTGCTACCTCCACACTAAATGGGACAGCTTTGACCAGATCTCCGTTCCCACTTCCTTCTTGTTTATTAATGTTTCTTTGCTGTTCTCTATACTCTGCCCAATCTTTTGACCTGCCACCTGTCTTTATCGAATCATTTGCTTTTCCCTTCAGTGTATTATTAAAGTTTGTTAGTTAGCCATGCATGGTGGGATCACATCTTAGAATTTCTTTTCCTTGTTATGATGTATCTATTCTATGTATTCTAAATCATCCGCTTAAATGGGTGTCAGGACACTTTTATTGACCCATTCCTTAATCTAATGTGCCAGTTAATTTAGCTATCTTTGCTTTCATACCCTCAGAATTGTCCTTATTTGTGCTTAAAACACTTAGAGCATAGAACATAGACCACAGAAAAGTACAGCACAGAACAGGCCCTTTGGCCCATGATGTTGTGCTGAGGTTTAATCCTAATGTAAAATATAATAACTTAACCTACGCACCCCTCAACTCACTGCTATCCATGTGCATGTCCAGCAGTCGCTTAAATGTCCCTAATGACTCTGCTTGTCTTAGACTCACCTGTCTCTCCCTCCAACTGAATGTAAAATCCAATCATATTATGATCACTGTTACCTGGGGACACTTTACTGTGAGATCCTATCCAATTACACAATACCTAGTCTGATTGGTTCCAGAATGTGCTGTTCTAAAACATACCTTGAAAACATTTGATGCATTTGTCATCTAAGCTACCTTTAGCCAACTGATTTTTCCACCCAATAAATGGATTAAAATCTCTCATGATTTTTGTTCCAACTTACTGAGAAGTTCCTAGTATTTCTTCCTAAAATCTCCACGATACCATGAGGTTAGTTTTAGTGGATGTTCACATCACACCAACAAGTGAAATTTTGCCTGAATCATTTTATATCGTTAACTCATCAATTCTATATCCCAGTTTGCTGAAGTTAGATTATCCCTTTCTATTGTGCTTATGCCATCGTTAAGTAACAACGCCACATCTCCACCATTTTCCAGAGCATCCTAAACATTTGTAACCTTCAAGTCCCAAACCATTCAGCAATTTATTTCCAGGTCAGAGTGGTATATAATTTGAAGAGGAACTTTCTGGAGTGGTACACCTTTGTCATTGTAGAAAGTTGAGAGTTTGGTAGGTGCTGTTGAAACAACCTTGGTAGGTTGCTATAGTGCATCTTGTAGATGGTACCCACACACCCTGTTGGAGGAAAGTGTTATGATTAAGATCGTGGGTGGTATGTCGATCTAGTGAAGTTCTTTGGTCTGGATGTTGTTAACCTTTGTAAAGGTTTTTTGGAGCTCCACTTATTTCACCAAGTGGTCAGCTCTATCACAGTTCCACTTTATTCTGTGGAAGTGCAAATGCTTTGGGGAGTCAGGAAGAGAATCGTTGATTACAGCTATCTGTTCTGATAGCTCAAATATTTATCTGACTGATAGGCTTGACTTTCTGGTTCTTAATATCAACAGTGACATCTTTCCTATCCTCCATGATAAACTACCTGTCCCCTACCCTCACACATCTCCTCAGCTCCAATTTGATCTTGGTGGTTTTGGTAATGGCTGTGCTATGGATTGTCAAGGAGAGATAGTTAACCTCTCTTATTGGTAATGGTTATTGCCTCGCACATATGTGTGTGCTGTAGAAATTTCTTACTGCTCATCAGCCCAAAGCTGCTTTTTTCCATCACATGCTTCATGCCAGAATTCATTGCTTTATTGACTATGGAGTTGTGACTCAGTCTGTACACGGTGCAATCATCTGTAAACATCACTCCTTCTGAGTGGAGTGTCTCAATACATTTTGTACGGATCTCACAGTTTGGACAGCAAATTCACAAACTCCAATACGTTGCATTTCTGACACATTACTTGTGCTTCCATTTCAAACATTTATTCATTCATTAATGATGATTTTTTTCTAAAATTAATTGAATTATTTGAAGTCTGCATTCTATAATCTTGGTTTGATTTCAAATGAATTTATAATTAATCAATCTGATTCTTAATAAAACATACCTTTTTAACTGTTTATTTGCAGTTTATAGATTCATCGGTGGTAAAAATTAGTGTGTAATAGATTAACACCCTGTGTGCAGTTTTCCAGCTCTGCTATTCCCCATCTTACACATTACAATTTCAGATTTCTCTTTGTACTTGATTCCCTACTGATTCCCATTCTCTTTTAGATGCTGTCCTTACCTTATGCATTTTGTTGCTTCATCAACTGTCTTGCTCTTTTTAATGCTCTCCTCTTCAAGTTCTCTTTTGAGTTGCCAGCACATCAGCCTTCTGCTTCTCAGTATATTTTTGCAGCATAGAATTCCCATTCAGAGATCATTACAGAATAGAATTAGAATCCCTATGGTGTAGAAGCAGGCCCTTGGCCCAAAAGGTCCACACCAAACCTCCGAAGAGTAACCCATTCCCACTCCCCTACCCTATATTTACCCCTGACTAATGCACTAACCTACACATCCCTGGACACAATGGGCAATTTAGCATGGCCAATTCACCTAACCTGCACATCTTTGGACTATGGGGGAAACCGGAGCACCTGGAGGAAACTCATGCAGAAATGGGAGAAAGTGCAAACTCCACACAGTCACCTGAGGCTGGATTTGAACCTGGGCACTGTGAGGAAACAGTGCTAACCGCTGAGCCACCTTATGTTTTTGGGAACATTTCATTAAAATGATATTTTAATTTTGGGAACATTGCATTAAGTCACAAGAGCATCCAAAGCCAAATTGTCAGATGATATTTTGGTGCCGGTATTTTGGGACAATCATGCATCACGCTCCTTGCTTGTACTGATGGGGGATTGAATATCTCACATATGCGTCTATTGCTAAGTTTGGTAACATTGAGCAGAGCATGGAGTCAGGCCTGCTCCATTCATTTTTTCACCTTCTTCCCTCACTGAGCCAAGAACTGTAATAGATCAGCAAATAGCAATGCCTTTGTTTTTAATTTAACTAATCTGAAACCAGGAGGAGGAGCTACTGGTTTTTATTTCCATATCCACCCAGGATTAATGTGAAGAAGACTAGCCACATCAACTTAATTCAATCAGTCCAAGTAAGTCTGGAGCTGTCTCTGGATTTCCAATTGACAATGAGTTGGTGTAAAGATAGTGAAGCAGAGATTCTTTGTTCCGTTGGCTTGAACTTAATGCAATGCAGAAAGGAATTTAAGGTTAAACAAGGAACTATTTACAACATGCACATAGAATAAAACCCGTGAGTTATTTGATCTAAAGGATCCTTTGTCTATCTACTCCCTATTCCAATCAGCTCTACTTGCACCAAAGAACACCCGAAAATGGAGCCAAGACCAATTTTCCTGAATGAATCTTGGACTCTCAAGTTTCAAAATGTGCAAGTTTTTATTCTATAAAGAGAATTTTATCTTAGTTATTTCAACAGCCTTCTTTGATAAAAGTGTATCCTTTAAAGACCTTAAAGCTAAATTTTCCACTGGTCTGTTTACAATTTTAGTGGCGCTTTCTAGTATTGAAGACAAAGTTAAATATTCAGTGAAATGAGTCTGAGTTGTGTTCTTCCAGTTGTCAGGTGATGTGTGTCCAGAACACATGAATGTCTTTGAATTTGGTACGGCAGACATTAATTCAGCAGTCTCACTCAAAGTAATGTTGCAAGAATAATGTGGAAATGGAAAAGTCACACTGGTACAGGAGAGTTTGTTCTTTTGAGTTCGCTGTTTCGGAACATTATGAGGACAATCGCACGTTTTAGAAGGGAGAGAAATATTACACAAAAAAGTAAAGCTTTTAAAGGAATGTAGGAGCCGTGAGACCTTGGGTTCAGAAAGGAAAGACAAAATGATTAAGCTGAGACTTTAGATTCTGTAATGGGGATTGATTACAAAAGCAGAAAAATAATGGTAAACGAAGAGAGGTCATTCTGTGCAGTTGGAACATTATCTTCAAAATTAACTGGTTACAATAGGAGTGCAGTACTGACATAATGAGACAGGCAAGTCAAGGGATGAAATGAGGACTGTGTACTGGTGGGAGCAGACTTGAACTATCAGATCCCTGACCAGACGGAATGGATCTAGGAATATCCTGTGGAAGAATGGCAGCTGGTAGTCTTCGTGCAGTCTGTGTAGTAAAGATGTGTGATTAGTGACATGGTACAACATACTTGCTCAAAGAAATGTTGTAATGCCCAAAAGGGTAGACAGACCCATGTCCAACTGGTCCATTAACTGAGTTGCCAGGGCAGGAGGAAACAAGAAACTGATGTTTGACCAGCAGAAGGACTGCTTACTAAACAGGATCCATACACATTGTAGGTACAATAGTGGAGGATCCGCATGTGCTTATCTGAGGGGCAATCTTCACATTAGAATGCAGTATACATTTGACAAAGTGACTGAGCACGTAAGTACACTGAAAAATATCTGAAAGAACTGATGATGCAGAATATCTGAAACAAAAACAGAAATTGCTGGAAAATCTCAGCAGGTCTGACACGTCTGCAGAGAGAAAGCAGAGTTACTGTTTCAGCTCCAGCAACCTTTTTGCAGAAACTGGTGGTTGGTAGGAAAAGGACGGTTTTTGTGCTGAAGAGGAGGTAGGGGCAATGGGGGAGTTTAACCAATAGGAGATGGAGCCTAAAGAGAGCAGAAAACAGTTGGACAGGCAAAGGATTGGGTAAAAGGTCACTTGGGGGACTATTAGTGGCTGACAGTGGGTTATGTGTGTTAGCAGCTTGTGTAAAGACAAGGCTTAGTGGGTGGGGGTTGGGGTAAGGACATGAGAAGGTGCTCAGCCCCAAATTATTAAACTCGATATTGAGTCCAGAGAATGCAGGGTCTCTGAGTGGAAAATGAGATGCTCTTCTTCCAGCTTGTGGTTGCTGTGCTGGAGCACTGTAGCAAGCCTAAGGCACGGATATTGGCCAGGGAACAGGGGTGTGTGTTGAAGTGGCAGGCAACTGGACAAAATGTAGGTGTCCTGCGAAGCAATCATCCAGACGGTGCCTCATTTCCCCAGTGTAGACGAGATCAGATTGTGAGCAGCAAATAAACTAGACAAAGGTCAGTGGAGTCTCCCTGTTCAGAAAAAAATTAAAATTAAAAGGGTTTGCAAAAGAAAGTGAATTAGGTTTTTTTTCTCTTTCATATGGTAGGGGAAATCTGCAATGTAAATTTTCACCTCAGCCATCTGCACTTTGTCTCTGCAAACTTTTGTTATCTTTCATTTTTGCTCATACTCCTCACTCCCTCCCACGCATCCTAACAAGGCACTCGGTATTAATGCAGGAAACACCTTGAATCTCAAATCAAAGCTTGGAACATTGCAAGTCACTTCTCAGAAAGCTGAGGAACAAAACCCTGTGAGCTAAGATCACTGAACAAATATTTGGATAGCTTGCTAACTTTGACACTGGAATTTATGAGATGGTTCCTCAGCATCCCAAACTTTAAAACAAACATGCAAATTCTAAACTCTAGCCCATCATTCGAAACACATTTCAGGTCATCAGATGACCACAGAGTAAAGTAGTTCTCTGGTTATTATGGTGGATCTTCAAATGAGAACTTCCACCTTCTCCATGGCAAATTGTGAAATTAATTTGAAAGAATTTGCGACATTTGTAGACTACAATCAGAAAATCACTGAATTATAGAAGCACAGCTGCTTTGTTATTATCCTCGGGAGATCAGGATCCATTTCTAATTCAAGGTTCTGAAATTTTGTGGCACTTCAGGTGCTTAATTTTCACCACATTGTCTGGAAACAGGAGCTAGGCCAATGCTGAGGTGAAACTAATTGCAATCATAATATGCAACCTTTTCATTCATTAATTGATATGGAGCTTGGTTTCCCGCATGATTAGAGCAAGTGCGAGCAGGAAATGATTCAGGTTAGACAACTTGAAGCAGGTGGGACTCATTTGGATTCACCATGACAGAGATCTGAGGGTGCTGGCTTCCCTGAGGAAAACTGAGCATCATACCAAGGAGAGGGGAGATTCTTATGAGAATGGGAGGACCAGCTCCCAGAGTTAAGCTACTCCTCTCCTCCTTGGCCTGACCCTGTTGATGATCATGAGGAGAGGAAGTTCAGCACTTTTGTGTAGAGTGGCTGAAGGAAGACCAAGCAGACCTGGTTGGAGATTCCTGTTAATAAAAAGGGGAAGAGGTGAGGCTCAAATCCTTAATCCAGGGGTGAGAAGGGCTCAAAAGGCCTCCCTACATTCTAGCAAAGTGAGATTAACCATCAAAACACTTAGTAGGTTGCACCTTCTTGTACCCTACTGTATACACAGTGCCTGAAGAGCATCATGGTGCTGTGGTGTTGGGATGAATTTGTACCCAGAACAATTACTGCCTTCTCAATGTTTAACAGGCATTGTGCCGTTGCAGGCTGGCCACTGCTTGATATGCAACTCCTAAAGAACAGAGTCGAATGACATTGGACAAAGCAGTGCCTTCCTGTTCTTTCTTTTATCCTTGAAAGAGGCATGCACGTACAACCTGAGGGAGAGGACTCATTCAGGATGAGGCTTTCCCTTCCTCTATTGTATAACCCTCATGGAGAAGGCATTGGACAAGGCTGGGTCACTGGAGAAATGGAAACCAAGCCAGGTGGGACTGCAGTCCCTGTTGCCACCTAGTGGTTACAAATGGTAAACTAGTGATTGACAGGGCACAGAGTACTCCACAATGGACAGAGAAACATTGTTAGCCTTACAATGCAGAGGTTTCCACTTTCCTCAGCTAGTTCTCAACATATTTTTGGTGTCTCCAAAAGTGTAGGTATAACTCAAGGATCACTCACCCTCTACCTCTGTCTCTGTGAGCTCACAGCAACACAAAGATGTATTGGGTCATCCTGTAGGTGTGTTGTTCACAAATCCAGTTCCTTTCACTTTAGTGTAGATAGACTGTCACGAGGTATTCAGGAGGAGGCTTCAGGCAGAGAGGTACCTGCAGTATGTTTCCTTCCAAGTATAATGGACAGACAGCTCTGCATGGCTTGCCACAAATACATCATGCCCTGGGGAGTCAGTGCAAAGGTGGGTTTTTCTTGAGATGTACTCCCACACGTTAGTGTGCTGTGATGGGGTGAGCAGTCTTCAGTGAGGAATTAAGCAGGTCATCGAGCCCCTATGTAGCACAATGGGTCAGGGCTCTGAATCCAGGAGCTCCTCCACAGAGAAGGTAGTCATCTTGTCAGAGAGACATATGCACCATCACTCAGAGTGCATGCACAAACTGTGCGCTGACACGTACTGGGGTGACGTAAGCAGCTGCGTGGCATTGTGTTCTAAAGTGGTGCTGGTGGAGAGAGTATACCAGCTGGTGCCCTCTGTCAGGCCCAAAGAAGGGGCTCAGAATATCATGGAGGATGGACAGGATGCCACCCCTCAGAGGATGCCTCCATGTTTGCAGATATCCAAGTACCTTGGGAATGATGTCAGGTAACTGCCTCTGGAAGTGCCCAGTGTACTGGGTGCAACTCAGCTGCAAGGCAAAACAAGTGAGGAGGTCACTTCTGTATTTTCCAAATCCACTAAGGAAGCTCTGAGTAGGACTGGCTGAGCACAGTGCTCTAATATGGAGCACGGGATAGTTACTGTGATTACTGATGAAATAATAAAGCACTCATCTGGAACATCCTGCAGTGACAGGAAAAGTGGGATTACCTAGTGAAAGAGATAATGTGAAGTAATAACCTCTGGACTGATGCCACTCTGCCACTGGTAGGAAGTGATTAGAGATTCCAGTCTGCACATTGCATCCACATGGGAACACAGACCCTCAGACTCTCCTTCATGTCATGCCTCACAATCTGGATACTCTTAATTCAAATAAGTCTCCTGACCATCTTTTCCACAATTACTTTGGTACAGTTCATTAATTCCTTTGGGAATTTAGCACAGCAATTGTGTTGCATTTTGGATTACTATATCCAGTTTCAATTATCTTGCAAATGCTTTTCTGAATGTTTTTAAAATGCCATTATTAATCTCAATTACATTTCAGAAAGTGATTCCTATTAATATGTACGGTATACAGATTGGTTGTTGCTTAAAACACATGTCTTAAAGACCGGTTTACCAAATCTTCAAACTGGGATCATAATTAGCTGTTGAATCCCAGCACGATGACATGTCTAGATCCTGATTATAAACATGTTGAAGTGCACTTATTTTGTGAAGCCATAGAGTTACAAAATAAAAACCTACATCTAAACATCTAGGCAGCTTTTACAGGGAGATTTGTTGTATTCTTGGGAATTTTTTCAGCTAAGGTGCACTAATTTTGAATGAAAATTAATCTTGTTACAATTGCAGACCAGACCACCAAATTTATGTCAGCATCAGACTAGGGACCAATATTTCATTTTGCAATTAGGTGAAGAGTTTGATTTTGGGAACATAGTAAGAAGATTTCAGATTTGAACAAATGTCAATAAACGTTATTATATCACGTTGGAACTGTAGTATAATCTAAAGTGTATTCATAAGTTATTTCTAAAACCAGAATTAACATGTCGTAAACATTGGTAATAGCCCATGACCACACACACTACAGTGCATACTAAACATCACATACAATCAAGATAGAGTTCATCAATTTGTTAACAATTACACACTCCACCCCCATTGCTAATAATACACTGAGTCATTAAATCTCATTAAAATTGACAAGGGATCGCAGTTCTTCCTTTTCTTCCGATCTGGTTTTGAACACCCTGTCAATGGCTGCTTTGTTACAGACTGCCTCAATAACTGCTCCCATTCTGTTTATGTCCTTCCTTTCCTGGATATAAACTCCTTCTGGACTCCAACTGTACTTTGCTGCTCAGTTATAAGACCACATCAGTTCTTCACTGACAGCTAGCTTCACCAAAAAGCTGAAACTATGTTTTTCCCTGAGCTTGAATCACACTCAATTGCATTCAACAAATGCTGTTCGTGAGCTTTTCACACACCCACTCTCACAGCTGCACTGACCTATTAATGTTTGTGGGCTGCTTCCAAGCACCTCATAGGTTTCCCCAAAACAGACCCAATGATCTTCCCACTTTCTCAGCTCTCCAAGACTTCGAAGTCCTTCTACCAATGCTTAGCTACCTATTAGGTCCCAAAACTTCACCTGAGTTTGAATAGCACATCATTCAGTTGCCCTGAAGCTTTACTGAATGTATGTAGGTTTAGCTGTTTTTACAACTGTGCAGCTAACTGCAGAACATAGAACATTACAGTGCAGTACAGCCCTTCAGCCCTTAATGTTGCGCCGACCTGTGGAACCAATCTGAAGCCCATCTAACCTACACTATTCCATTCTTGTCCATATGTCTATCCAATGATCATCTAAATGCCTTTAAGGTGGCGAGTCTAATACTGTTGCCGGCAGTGCATTCCACACCCTTATTACTCTGAGTAATGAAACTACTTCAGACATCTGTCCTATACCTATCACCCCTCAGTTTAAAGCTATGTTCCCTTGATTTAGCCTTCACCATCCGAAGAAAAAGGCTCTGACTGTCCAATCTAACCCTCTGATTATCTTAGGTGTCTCAACTAAGTCACTTCTCAACCTTCTTCTCTCTAACAAAAGCAGACTCAAGTCCCTCAGACTTTCCTTGTAAGACCTTCCCTCCATACCAGGCAACATCCCAATAAATCTCCTCTGAACCCTTTCCAAAGCTTCCACATCCTTCCTACAATGCGGTGGGCAGAACTGTATGCAATCCTCCAAAAGTAGCCACATCAGAGTTTTGTACAGCTGCAGTATGACCTCATGGCTCCAAAACTCAATCCCTGTACCAATAAAAGTTAACACACCATTTGCCTTCTTAACAACCCTATCAACCTTGGGTGACAACATTCAGGGATCTATGCACATGGACACAGATCTCTCTGTTCATCTACACTACCAAGAATCTTACTGTTAGCCCACTACTCTTTATTCCTGTTACTCCTTCCAAAGTGAATCTGCTCACACTTCTCCGCATTAAACTCCATTTGCCACCTCTCAGCCCAGCACTGCAGCTTATCGATCTATTTCGTCTGTAACCTACACCATCCTTCGGCACTATCCACAACTCTACTGACCTTAGTATCATCTGCAAATTTACTAACCCATCCTTCTATGCCCTCATCCAGGTCATTTATAAAAATGACAAACAGCAGTGGCCTCAAAACTTGCAGTAGACCACTAGTAACTGAACTCCAGGATGAATATTTCCCGTCAACCACTACTCTGACTTCTTTCAGCCAACCAATTTCTGATCCAAACCACTAAAATCACCCTCAATCCCATGCCTCTGTATTTTGTGCAATAGCCTACCATGTGGAACCTTATCAAACACCTTGCTGAAATCCATATACACCCCATCACTGCTTTACCCTCATCCACCTGTTTGGACATCTTCTCGAAGAACCAAATAAGGTTTGTGAGGCACAGTCTACCCTTCACAAAACCATGTTGACTATCCGTAATCAACTTATTCCTTTCGAGATGATTATAAATCCCATCGCTTATAATCCTTTCCAACACTTTACCAACAACTGAAGTGAGGATCACTGGTCTATAATTACCAGGGTTGTCTCTACTCCCCTTCTCGAACAGGGGAACCACATTTGCTATCCTCCAGTCTAACACTATTCCTGTGGACAATGACGACATAAGGATCAAAGTCAAAGGCTCGGCAATTTCCTCCCTGGCTTCCCAGACTCTCCTAGGATAAATCCCATCTGGCCCAGGGGACTTATCTATTTTTACACTTTCCAGAATTGCAACACTTCCTCCTTATGAACCTCAACCCTGTCTAGTCGCGTTGCCTGTATCTCCGTATTCTCCTCAACAACATTGTCTTTTTCTAGTGTGATTATTGAAGAAAAGTATTCATTTAGCGCTTCCCCTACCTCCTCTGACTGCACGCACAACTTCTCACTACTATCATTGATTGGCCCTAATCTTTCCAGACTTATTCTTTTATTCCTGATATTCCTATAGAAAGCCTTAGTGTTTTCCTTGATCCTATCCACCAACAACTTCTCATGCCCCCCTCCTAGTGCTTCTTAGTTCTTTCTTTAGGTCTTTGCTGGCTAACTTGTAACTCTCAAGCACCCTAACTGAGTCTTCACGTCTCATCCTAACGTTAGCCTTCTTCCTCCTCTTGGCAAGAGATTCATCTTCCTGAGAAAAACCATGGTTCCCCTGCTCGACAACTTCCTCCCTGCCTGATAGGTACATACTTATCAAAGACCCGCAGTAGCTGTTCCTTGAATAAGCTCCACATTTCAATTGTGCTCATCCCTGCAGTTTCCTTCTCCATCCAGTGCATCTTAAATATTGCCTAATCACATCATAATTCCCTCCCCCCAGCAATAACTCTTGCCCAACTCTATATACTTATCCCTTTCCATATCTAAAGTAAACATTACCGAATTGTGGTCGCTATCACCAAAGTGCTCACCTACCTCCAAATCTAACACTTGGCCGGGTTCATTACCCAGTACCAAATCTAATGTGGCCTTGCCCCTTGTTGGCCTGTCTACATACTGTCAGGAAACCCTCCTGCACACATTGGACAAAGCTGATCCATCTAAAGTATTTGAACTATAGTATTTCCAGTCAATATTTGGAAAGTTAAAGTCCCCCATAACTACCCTGTTACTCTCTCCTATCCAGAATCATCTTTGCTATCCTTTCTTATATAACTCTGGAACTAATCAGACGCCGATAGAAAACTCCCAACAGGGTGTCCTCTCCTTTCTTGTTTCTAACCTCAGCCCCATGCTACCTCAGTAGAGGAGTCCTCAAATGTCCTTTCAGCAACTGTAATACTGTCCTTGATTAACAATGCCACACCTCCCCTCCTTTTACCATTTTCTCTGTTCTTACTGAAACATCTAAACCCCGGAATTTGCAACAACCATTCCTGTCCCTGTTCCAGCCATCTCTCTGAAATGGCCACAACATCAAATTCCCAGGTACCAACCATGCTGCACATTCACCCACCTTATTCCAGATGCTCCTAGTGTTGAAGTAGACACACTTCAAACCAACTTCTTGCTTGCCGGTGCCCTCTTGCGACCTTGAAACCTTATTTCTGACCTCCCTACTTTCAGTGGCCTGAATACTTGAACTACAATTTAGGTTCCCACCCCGCTGCTGAACTAATTTAAACCCACCTGAAGGCCATTTGGAAATTTCCCCTTCAGGATATTGGTACCTCTCTGGTTCAGGTGAAGACCACCCTGTTTGTAGAGGTCCCAACTACCCCAGAATGAGCCCCAATTATCCAGGAGTCCAAAATCCTCCCTCCTGCACCATCCCTGTAGCCATGTGTCCAACTCCTCCCTCTCCCTATTCCTTGTCTCACTTGCATAGGCACGGGTAACAAACCAGAGATAACAACTCGGTTTGTTCTAGCTCTAAGCTTCCACCCTAGCTCCCTGAATTTCTGCCTTAAATCCCCATCTCTCTTCCTACCTATGTCATTGGTGTCTATGTGGACCACGAGTTGGAGCTGTCCCCCCTCCTCCTCAAGGCTCCTGAAAACATGATCAGAGACATCACGAACCGTGAGTCTCTCTCAATCCTACAGAACCTCCTATCTGTCCCCAATGACTACTGCTTTGCTCCTCTTCCCCCTTCCCTTCTGAGCAACAGGGACAGATGCTGTGCCAAAGAGCTGTGCCCAATTGCTTGCCCTGGTAAGTCCACCACCCACACCCTGCACCCACCCTCCTCCCCCCCCCCCCCCCAAACAGTATCCAAAACGGTATACTTGTTGTTGAGGGGAATGGCCACAGGGGATCCCTGCACTGCCAGCTGGTTCCCTTTCCGTCCCCTGACGGTAACCTATCTACCTTCTTCTTGTACCTGAGGTGAGCCGACCTCCCTGTAACTCCTCAATAACCCCCTCCAGCTCCAGTTCCCTAATGCAGTTTGAGGAGCTGGAGTTGGGTGTACTTCCCGCAGATGTAGTCAGCAGGGACACTAGTGGTGACCCTTACCTCCCACATTCTGCAGGAGGAACATTCAACAGCCATAACCTCCATTCCCACGGTTCTAAATTCCCAACGAGACGACAGAAAAGCTAAAACAAAAAGAACCAGTGACCTTACCAATCCAGTGCACAGAACCTTTTATTTTGGTTAGAGGAGGAGGATGGGTGGGAGACACTTACCGAGTAGTGTTTCGGGTAAAGCAACCACCCAACTATAAAGCCTCACTTACCCAGCAGCCCCTTGTCCACTCCTGCTCAGTATGTGCTCCGGATGTACACAAAGAAAGCTTTTATATATTTGGCATTTACCTTCCCATCATGCCTCTGGACCTCACTGTCACTCCAGCTGCCACTGACAGATGAAGAAAAAGGAGTCCATTTCTATTCTTCACTGTCTTTATCAACTGCCTATAAACTTTGATCTCCTTAGTGTGACACCCAAACTTTTATGAGTGAAAACATTGCAATAATCCCCTCCCCTATTGTGAGACAGAAAAGAGAGTTATTAATATTTTGAAACAGTCAAATGTAGTACTGTTGAAAATAATGGTGCTCTAAAAATTGTATTCTTATACTGAAAATACTGAAAATGGATTTCATCAAGTAAAAATAATTTTTAGGGGAATCATTGATTTTATAAATATATCCCAACACATCCTTCTCCTTCAACTCAATAACACCATCACTGTCATCAGCTGGTGTGCAGACAGCGCTTGCATCTGTGTACCAAGCAATTGTTAATGTATTCACAGAGTTGTATAGATAAGGGTCTTAGGCTAATGTACTTACCAGCCTGCTGCCAGAACACAGTGCTGCACTTGGACTACCAAGATCCACAACAAGATCCTGGACAATGTTAATTAAATCCCAAGATTTAGGAGCCTTCTTCAAAAGAGTTAAAAATCACACAACACCAGGTCATAGTCCAACAGGTTTATTTGGAAGCACTAGCTTTCGAAATGCTACTTCTCCATCGCCACCTAATAAAGGTGAAAGCAATTTGAAAGCAATTGTCTCCAATTAAACCAATTGGACTATAACCTGGTGTTGTGTGATTTTTAACTTTGTCCACTCCAGCCCAACACTGGCTCCTCCACATCATTCTTCAGCAAAGCCATACATCGAATCACGTCACCAGTTCCAGCATAGCCTTTGGCCAACTATGAGAAAGAGTATTTGATGATAAAGACCTGGAGTCTAACACCAAGCTCAATTTCTATAGGGAAGTAGAGTTAGCTACCCTGCCATTGGCATGGGAGCAGAAGGGATTGGAGGGTAATAAATGAGCATGGATTGAATATTGGTTCATAAGCAGAATGCAGAGAGGAGGAATAAATTGGTAATCTTTTCATTTCTGGCTGTGACTAGTGAGATGCAACAAGAATCTAGCTGCTCACAACCTCAACCTATGATTTGGATATGGTGAGAGGGCCATTGTATCGGATCCAAGCGCACATATGGTACATCACTTGGTGGTAATGTGAGTTTTAAAGGAGAATGAAGAGACTTCAGGGGAGTTAAACAGATTAATTGAAAGGCGAAAGTGAGGACTGCAGATACTGGAGATTAGAGTCGAGAGAGTGGCGCTGGAAAAGCACAGCAGGTTAGGTAGTGTCCAGGAAACAGGAAAATCGATGTTTCGGGCAAAAGCCCTTCGTCAGGAATTCAGATTAATTGAAAGGGTATGAGCATGGCAGATGTGATACAGTGTGAGGTCATCCACTTTGGCGGGAGAAACAAAAGTTGCAGACTATTTCTTAAGCGATGAGAGATTGGAAAGTTCTTCTTCATAAGTCACTAAAATGTAGCATATGTTTGCAGCAAGCAATTTGGAAGGCAAAAGGTGTGTTAGACTTTATTGTAAGAGGATTTGAGTACAAGTGCAATGAAATCTTGTTTAAAATATCTGGGGCAGCACTGAGACTGTACCTGGATTATTGTGGGCAGGTTTTGCCTAAGGAAGGTTTAATTACTACAGAAGGAGCACATTGAAGATTCCTGAGATGGTAGGATTATGCTATGACAAACCTCAGTTTAGAAGATCGAGAGGAAATCTCATAAAATCTTGCAGCATTCTTAAAGGATTTGACAAAAGTCAGTGCAAAAAGCATGTTTCCTCTCACTATAAGGTCTGGACCAGGAGACACCATTTCAGAATAAAAGCCAAGCTATCTAGGACTGAGATGAGGAAGAACTTCTTCCTCAGAAGGTAGTGGAATTGGAGCTCTCCATCCCAAAAGTTATGTGCAAGGTCAGTCATTAAATGAGTTCAGACAGAGATTGATAGATTTCTAGTTGCTAATGACATGAAGAGATATGGGATATTGCAAGAATATGATATCGAGGTAAATGGACAGCCCTGACCAAGAATGGCAGAGCAGGTTTGAATAGCCATGTATTTAATTGAAAATTAATTTGAAGCATGTTTTGTTTGGATATTTTCAAAGTTAACATGGGAACATAGGAACAGGAATAGGTTGTTAATCTCCTCGAGCCTGGTCTGCCAGTTAATCTCCTCGAGCCTGGTCTGCCAATTCAATGAGATCACTGCTGACCTGTAACTCCACCCCACATTCATAGCTTCACTCTAAATCGCTCAGTACGTTTAACCAGCCAAAACTCATCAACCTTAACCTTAAAATTAACAAATAATTCAACATCAATTATTGATTTTAAGAGACAGTCGTAAACTGAAGAGTTTTCAAATTTCACCCCTGAATGGTCTGCCTGTAATATTTTGATAATTCTCTCTAGTCTAGGACTCCCAAACTTCCAGTCTATTTTAATCTAGTATCCTTTATTTTGAAACTCTTACCCTTGAAATTTGAGGAAATATAGTCATCTTTATTTAATCTCTCCATGTACCTTCACCCTTAGAGTCCAGGGTGCCATTCTACTAAGTTTATGTTGCCCTTCTTCAAAGATCAAGATATTTAACCCACCATGTGATGGTAAGGTAGCTGTTTACTCTATTTGAAGTGTTATTCAACCAGGGCTTCGCATGAGGCTTCTCTATCAGTAGTTACATAGCTGCCAGTTCACTTATTGCATTTGATCAACATTCAGATGTTCTGATTCATTTATTCATAATGTGTTTTTATCACATTAAATAGTCTGACACCTCGGAACAGGAACTGCTCAGCTTGAAACTCCTAAATAAAAAAAAGATCAGAGTCCAAGGAAGAAAGTTGATTAACTCATATTGCAGTCAGAGATTTATGGAAAGAAATACCATTATTTCCAAGTTATTTCCATAGGATTACCTTAGTCCATCCATTTGCAATATTTTTAATACTTTGTCAACTTGATTTATGTGGCGTAGTACCAAGTACAAAAATGAAAACATTATATGACTCTTATTTATGTATCATTATTTATTTCTATACAATAAAATGTCTTGTTAGGATCAGTTATATGCATGTTTTGGACTGCTTCAGTTTCTGAATATTAGTCAATGATACAAATAGTATTTAACTTCCAGCAAATATCCCCACCTCTGACATTAGAAGGCAAAACCAGTAAAATCTTGGAAATGTCCAAACTGGTCCAACTCATCTTGTATTCCTTAACTGGACGTTCGGTTTGGACCAGTGTGCTCAATTCCAAGTTTTTGTCAATTTTTTAAAATCAGTTTTTTTCTATTTTGTGCAGTGAAGAATAGGTCATTGATAAATTAACTGAAAATGGTTGTCTCCAGATTCTGTAATGAGGAACTCTTGCAATGATGTTTTATGACTGAAATTATTGGTGTTTCATAACCACAATTATAATCTTTGTGCTGGTTATGATAGGCATGAATCAGTTACTGTTGATTTTCCCCATGATTCCACTGATTTCGATTTTTCTCAGATTCTTTGGAATCATGTGGTTAAATTTTCTCTTAAAGTTAAGGGAGTCAAAGTCACCTCACCTCTGGTAATTATATTTTTTTGTTCATGTTTGAACCAGCTGTAAAGAGGCTTGCAGTCGAGTGGTCTTGGAGGAACCCAAAGGGAGTATCAATGAGCAGGTTCTCTGTGAGTAAGTGTCACTTGTTAGGGCTATCAATGACAGCATCCACCACTTCTCTCATATTTGAGAGGAGACTGATGTGGTGGCAATTGACCAATTAGATCTGTCCTATGTTTTGTGAAATGGATATATCTGAGTAGTTTGCACATACTTGGACACAACTCAGTTGAGGAATTGTGCTTGAATAAATTGGCCAGCTTAATTTCAAAATAGACTTTATTCATAAAAATATACTATATCACCAAAGTTGACATTACATGAAGTGTAAAATCAGTTTATTTCAGTTCAGTGTATAACCATTTAAAGTGTGTTGCTATACTTACAATAACAGTTACTATTTGTAATAATAATTTCCTGACAAATATATTGCTCCAGTTTTGTGTAGTTTCCAGCTCCTTGGTGTACTGTAGTAGAAAGACTATGTATAAATGAAGCAGAATTAGGAGGTGAGTCAACTGAACTCATTGAGAACATATGTGTATTTTCACAAAAACTGTGTCCTCTGCTCTCATTGAGCTGCCGGTCCATGGAAACAACAGTGGCCTTTACTTGATGACCATTAGCACTGGCATGTTCCTGAACCCTGGAATATGCCAGTCTGTGACCCCTGGTCATTGACTGCTCTTTTCACTGGAAGAACAGGCCAATGGCAGACTAAAGATGAAGGTAACTAGGAAAATAGATTAGATTCCCTACAGTGTGGAAACAGGCCCTTCGGCCCAACAAGTCCACACCATCCCTCTAAAGAGTAACCCACCCAGACCCATTTCCCTCTGACTAATGCACCTAACACTGTGGACAATTTAGCATGGCCAATTCACCTGACCTGCACATCTTTAGATTGTGGGAGGAAACCAGAGCACCCGGAGAAAATCCACACAGACACAGGGAGAACGTGCAAACTCCACACAGACAGTCACCCGAGGCTGGAATCTAACCTGGGACCCTGGTGCCGTGAGGCTGCAGTGCTAACCACTGAGCCACCGTGCTGCAAGCTAGTTTCCCAGCTTGAGGCCTAATGAGTCATTCCTCAATGAGGGCTTGGATGTTCTTTCCCATTGTGCCTTTCTGATATTTGCTCAAAGCATGATGCATGTTCCTGAACCCTGGAATATGCCAGTCTGTGACCCCTGGTCATTGACTGCTCTTTTCACTGGAAGAACAGGCCAATGGCAGACTAAAGAGCACCTTTTATTCAGCTGGTGGTCCTCCAGCAGCAGTTCATGGTTAGCTTATGTCCCTGGAGCAGTCCCATAGAGCCCAAAGTCCTACATTGCAGAGCTGCTGTGAATAAACCTGGACAAAACCATTGCTTGTCTTTTCTTTATCCGAGGCTGGGTTTGAATAAACAATGCAGCTTGCTGACTAAGTTTGATCTCAGATAGAAAAGGGAGATCCAACAGCACGATTCCTCACCTGACTCCTGCCCTGTACAGACTGATGTGGCGCTCTCTCAGTAGCCCCTTGGTGTGGCCTCAGCGTGGACTTCCAGTGTCAAGGTGAAGCCCAGCATGGTCTGGAGTCAAGGCATGGTTTGGAATAAAGGCTAGGGGCAGGTGTGGACTGGGTTGGAAGGACTGTTATTCAGAACTTTTATTTCTTTATTTTTCTAATTTATTTCCCTGAGAATTTGTACTGAAGAATCTGTATTTAGGTACCTTTACACCCAAGATGATGTAGTAAGTGGCAACTTGTGAACTTTACACTGTTCTCATGGGAGTACATGTGACAATAAAGCTAATTCCAATTCTAACAGGATCATAGGACACAGAAGTTATAGCAAAAGATTACAGTGTCATGCAACTGAAACAATATATTGAACAAACCTAGAATTAACAGCAGTCTAGGTTTGTTCAATATATTGTTTCAGTTCTATGACACTGTAATCTTTTGCTATAAATTCTGTGTCTTATGGTCCTGCTCCATAAACACCTGATGAAGGAGCAGTGCTCTGAAAGCTAGTGCTTCCAAATAAACCTGTTGGACAATTACCTGGTGTTGTGTGATTTCTATCTTCATTTATAGGAAAGCTTTGACCTTATTGTCTCTATGATCAAGGATTTTTATCCCTTATATACCATATCCTTCCTGACTGACTGTTGATAGAACCTAACAACAGGACAGTGAGATGGCAACACTGTATGCTCTGAAACTGATTGATAAACTTTTGGATTTCCAACCATTGACCAAAACTGTGCAGCTGAAGTTTGTGTAGAGCAGTCAGATCTAATTGAGAATTGCCCACATCCCATTTTGAAGAGCACATGACTCCTGTTAGTGTGTAATATTCTGAAGAAGGGCCTGTGCCCTTCCTGAAGAAGGGCCTGTGCCCGAAACGTCGAATCTCCTGTTCCCTGGATGCTGCCTGACCTGCTGTGCTGTTCCAGCAATAAAGTTTCAACTGTAATATTCTGTCAAAGGCCTCCTACTGATCCAACTGGAGGATGTCTGTGTCCAAACATAGGTGATCATAGGAAAAAAACTGAAAGAACTGCAAATGCTGGAAATCAGAATGAAAAACTGAAATTGGTGGAACCCCTCAGCAGGGCTGGTAGCATCTGTGGAGAGAAATTAGAGTTAATGTCTTGGGTCCAGTTTGTTTTGGGGGACGGTTGCTGCACTGGAACATTAACTCTGATTTCTCTCTAAAGATGCTGCCAAACCTGCGGAGTTTTTCCTGCAATTGCTATTGTATTAGGTGATCATATCCCTGTGTGGTGAGATCTAGAGGAGTCTAGTTGGGATGTGTCTGGTATTGCAGTGCACTGATCTGGCTGGACGGCATACTGAGACAGCAATGAAAGGTTAGCCACTGGGCACTTCGAGAAGATTAACCTTTCCTTTTAGGAGCTGGTGGGAACACTGGGAGAGTCTGTTCCATCCAGTAGCTGTTTCAGTATTCGTGTTAAACGCAGAAGATGGGAGTGTACAGCTTTGACCTGTCACTGAGCCGAGCTCTGACACAGGGTTCACTAACTATTTGTACCAGAGGTGTTTCCAGTAGCATGGGAATATACAAAGGAAATGCCGTGCTGTAGTGTACATTTACCATATTACAGTTTGATACTCCTTACAGTTCCGCGGAGAATCAGGATCGGGAGAGATGAATTTGTTAAATGTTTGATTAATGAAGACCGCAGAATTAATGAAGAACCTGGCTGGTTTATTTCTGTTGTCTGTAGGCTCCTGTTAAACACTGACGATCCACACAGAGCTGCCCTGTTGCTGTGATCTCCACACTGTCTGTCACTTAATTTGGCTAGCGCCTGGTCCCTCCAGCTCCAGCCGCTCAGAGAAGTAGGTGGTAAACCTGACGCATCGGAAGCGTCACTTGAAGGGAGGCGGTTTTTGGTCTGAAGTGACCTGGTATCCCAGTTTACAGGCAATCCCGTGATTGGAATGGGAGCAGTGTGGAGCAGTGATGATGAGTGAAGGGAAGACGCAGCTGGCTGCGAGGAATTCCGTGCCCACAGCAGCAAAGGAAGGCTCTATCCCAATGAAGAGGCTCGGCAGCAGGGAACCGTACACCCCTGGGTATGGGCACTACTGCTCGTAAGTAACCCACGCAGACCCACTCCCCTACCCTAATACTGTAAATTTCCCCTAATCACAGCTCGAGATTAGAGTGGTGCTGGAAAAGCACAGCAGGGTCAGGCAGAGCCCACAGCACAGCTCCCCAGCGGTTCTCTCAATGACACCTCCCTGCTGCCCAGTGCTACTCAAGGTGGAATTGTGTGTGGATCCGCTCATACATTTAATACTTAAGGAAATCACTGGAAAGTTGCTCATTGTTGTTGTGGGGTGTCAGTGATTTTGTGGTTGTCTTTAGAATGTGACTTCTATGGACGGTATTTGAAATACTGACTGATATTTATGTTGCTGTATGGTGAGCATGTGGCTCCGTTATATCAGTAACAGCGCGTTTAAATATTGGAGAACTGACAGATCCGTAAAGACAGCGGAATTTACAGAGTTCACCTTCCCCCGCGGAGTTCACTGTTTCACAAACACTCTCTCTCTCTCTCCATGCCGCTATCTTTTTGTTTAACCTACACCAGGTTATAGTCCAACAAGTTTAATTGGAAGCACACTAGCTTTCGGAGCGACGCTCCTTCATCAGGTGATTGTGGAGGGCTCGATCATAACACAGAATTTATAGCAAAAATTTGCAGTGTGATGTAACTGAAATTATACATTAAAAAATTGATTGTCTGTTTAGATAGATTCTAATCTAAAAAGTGAGATATCTCACTGATGACCTAAACATCAGGTCATAGACAGAGAACACAGGGGGCTAACACCTTCAACATATTGTCTAGCTATCACCATTGTTAACAGCTAACCCGAGAATGCAACTTTCAAAAAAAAGGGTTTTGTGATTTACACATGAAAGAAGTGAAACTATCACTGTATTCTAACAGATGAAAGGCTTAACAATCAAATTTTCAATGTATAATTTCAGTTACATCACACTGCAAATTTTTGCTCTAAATTCTGTGTTACGATCGAGCCCTCCACAATCACCTGATGAAGGAGCGTCACTCCGAAAGCTAGTGTGCTTCCAATTAAACTTGTTGGATTATAACCTGATATTGTGTGATTTTTAACTTTGTACACTCCAGTCCAACACCGGCATCTCCAAATCATAGTCCAACAGGTTTATTTGAGTCAAGATTAGAGTGGTGCTGCAAAAGCACAGCAGGTCAGGCAGCCCCCGAGGTTTATTTGATATCCGCAGCTTTCGGAGTTGTCTCAGTCCTGACCTTGTACTCCCACCACCCAGCCCAAGCCCGGCACCTCCTCACCTTCGTTTAAACTCAGCGACAGTCACTTGCCGCTGGGAACCTTCAACACCAAACGTCTGTTATTTCTGACACCTCCACCTTGAAGTTTAACAGATTGGTCGATAAAGTTTACGGTGGAGGTGGCTGATAGTTTCACGAAGATCATCTGGATTATTTTGGAAGGAAGGCTATTTTTGTCAGTTACAGAAAGGATTATAGAATCCTGTTCTTCTATTCTGAACTTATTCTGCATTTGACACTTATTTCAATGGACTGAGTTACAGGGAGAAGTTGGACAAGCTAGGACTTTTTCTTTAGAGTGTAGGAGACTGAGGGGGGATCTTATAGAGGTGTATAAGATCATGAGAGGCATGGATAGGGTGAACACACTTAGTCTTTTTCCCAGGGTTGGGGAATCGAGGACTAGAGGGCATCAGTTTAAGGTCAGAGGGAAAAGAACAGAAGGGAACCTGAGGGGTAATCTTTTTACACAGAGGGTGGTACACATATGGAATGAGCTGCCAGCAGAAGTGATTGAGGCGGGTACATTAACCACATTTAAAAGGCATTTGGACAAATACGTGGATAGGGAAGGGTTAGAAGGATGTGGGCCAAGGGCAGGGAAATGGGGCTAGTGTGGATGGACAGTTTGGTCGGCATGGACCAGTTTGGGCCGAAGGGTCTGCCTCCATGCTATAGGACTCTCGATGCTAAAGGTTACCATTCTAGATTTTTGACCTGCAGAAAGTTGGTCCTAGCTGCTCGTGACTAGAGTTTAATAGCTTCCTGGCTGTACTGTTATGTCCAGCGACTGGGTGATCCCCGGGCAGAATAAAAAAAACTCAGTTACAAAGTAATAAAAGAAGCAAAGTTTAAAATGTTAAGCATTACAGTCTGTCATTGAATAAGTAGTAAAGTAAATAAATAAGGTAATTGTAAACACTAAAATCCTTCTTTATGTACATTAGAAAAATAAAGTTATAAGTTAAACAGTCTTTGAGTGCTTGTTGGTGCCCCAATTTCCTCTGCTTAGCTTGTTCTCCGGGAGACTGTTCTTGATGCTACTGCAGATACCAGGGGACCACCCTCACCACTCGCTCTCCCCTCATATGGCCGTGATGCTATCGGTGCGGAAGCTTCCTCCCATGATCTCCTGTCTCTGGAACATTCCCAGCTGGCCTCACTCACTGCTGTCTGTCCCTTGGGATGCCAGACCGAGAGATCATCACCGGCCACTGAAAGACTCCCACGACTGGCCGGGAGGATGGCTCACTGTGTCCACGCTGAGGCTGGGTGAAGAAAGAGGAACACAAAAAGGAAAGAGAGAGAATGGGCAGAGAGGACAAGCTCTAACTGAAGCCATCTGCTCTGCCACTTGGAAAAATGCTTGGGCTGGTGAATTGTAACTATGAAGAGAGACTGGAACTGGGATTGTTTTCCTTCGAGCAGAACAGAGGAGGGAGAGAGGGGCATAGGCAGGAAGGAACTTTCCACTTTGATGGAGGCATCAATGACCAGGGAACATTGCCTCTCAACCTTCTACCAGTTAAAATCAATGTGAGAAAAAACATTTTCACTCAGAACGTGGTGGCAGTCTGGAAGTTACTGCCTGTAGAGGATGGAAGAGACAGAAACCCTCAATATTTAAGAATTATTTAGCTGTGTACTTGTGATGCCAAGACATACATGACTATATGCCAAGTGCAGGAAAATGGATTACAGTAGTTAGATACCAAAACAGGAATTGATGGAAAAATTCAGCAGGTCTGGCAGCATCCGTGGAGAGAAATCAGAGTTAATGTTTGGGTTAAGTGACCTGAAACGTTAACCCTGATTTCTCTCCACAGATGCTGCCAGACCTGCTGAGCTTTTCCAGCAATTCCTGTTTTATTTTCTCTGACTTCCAGCAGCCACAGTTCCTTTAGTTTTGTTTAGAATATTTGGTGGCTGTTTTGTCTGACAGGATGCTTTGGGCCAGACTCTGACTCTAACCAGATTTTCTTCATCAAATAAATATTCATGTCCATTATTCTAGTGAAAAATCATTTCCACTTATTTCAATTATTGCTGGTCACTGATTTTAAACTCCAGGTCACTCGCTGTTTCACCATTCTAATTACATTTACTATGGTTAAATATGAAGTGTTCCTTGATCCACTTTCTCCATTTTTGACTTGATAGTGAAAGAGTGTCGAAGTTGAAGAAATATTTATTGTGACACAGGAACATGTCTTGCCATGTAATGTAGTAAGACTGAGTCTTGCTTGGTCAGATCTCAATAAGGGGAAATGCATTAGTAAAAATGATTTTTATATGCAAACTATACCTAGAAATTTCAAATAATTATGTTGGAATTTTCTAGAATCATCTTTTGCTTCTCCTACAAAGTGGCATCCTGTTTTCAGGAGGTCCTCCTTTCCTGTTTTCCTGATGCATACTTCTACCTGATGTTGGGATCTGGGAGTGAGGACATCTGATTGTGTATTGCTCCCAGAGCTTTATCTACTCTTTTTCTTTATTTGTTTTTCTATCTGTTCCTGTGCCTTGGGCAATCTCCACCACCGGATCTCTGTTATTCCCTTAAGTCTAGCCTCCATTAAGACTAAGAGCAGCAGGCCCATGATCACTAATTAATGTTGGCCTGTGCATTCTTCACCAGGAATAACCTTGTTGGTTACAGAATTCCAATCACTTGTCTACCACTTGGGACTCTCTCTGCCTCCGTTTTGGTTGATAAGGTGGTGAGATTTTATTGCCAAAGCTGTTCATTGCTGCAAGGTCAAATGCAATGACAACATCCAGAATATTCAAACCCTGTTGGTGTGTAGTTCCCATGCTGTGTACTTTCTTCTCGCCTGATCTGGCCACTCCAAGGTGACCATTGAGATCTTCAGTACAATGATTGTTTTCTGATGGTCATTTTGGCAGAGGAGTTCTTCCATGGTCCTCTAGAAGCTCTCTATCACCTCCTCCAGGTAGCTGACTTAGGTGTGTAGAGGTAGAGGCAGCTCCACATATTGCTGCTGTAGAAGATGTTCTAACCAGCTCTTAGCTTCATGGCATGCCCTCCTGTTGACCTTGTCTCTTGAATGCGGCAAACATGGCTCCTCCTCCTTTCCATCAGGTCTACCAGCTCACTGGATCTCCTGGACGTGTGACAGAGACTAGTAAAAGTCCTTATTTCACTGTGTACATTTGAATCATAGAATCCCTACAGTATGGAAGCAGGCAATTCAGTCCATCAAATCCACCCCAGCCTACCCCACCCAGACCCAGCCCCCTAACCCATCCCTGTATTTCCCATGGCTAACCTGCACATCTTTGGACTGTGGGAGGAAACCGGAGCAACCAGAGGAAACCCACACATACACTGTGAGGACATGCAAACCCCTCACCAAAGGGTGGAATTGAACCCGGGTCCCTGGTGCTGTGAGGTAGCAGTGCTAACCAATGTGGCACCTATTTATAGGTTTGTGTAATGCTAATAGATTTCTGTTTATTTACAATCCAGCAAAGTAAATAATCTGGCTTCATGGTTTGTTAGTCACTTCCAGATCGTGTTCTCGTTACACTTAAATAAAAACATTCGCAGCTGAGAAAGGAGCTTTGGGTTTCAGCTTTTAATTAGAGTGGTGTAGTCCTGTGAAGTCTTTGTAATAAAATAGCTTTGGTGACCATGTTCCTGAGAAGGAGAGGATATAGAGTGAACATAAGGCACCTTAGAGTAACCCAGAAACGTAGGAGAAAACCACAAAGTGGTTACATGTAACTGTACTTATAAGCCTGTGTATGATGGTTTCTTCCCAGAGCTACCTGTATTATGATCCAAAAGTTTAAGTCACAAGTGACGTAAACCTGCTGAGGTATAAGACACGGACAGTGATGTTTTGGGTACTGTACCGGAGTTATGTTTTGGATACTATACTAATGTTGGTTCTTTGTAATTTTATATAAGTAGTGCTTTGGGATTAATGAGACGAGGAGAAAGTGAGGACTGCAAATGCTGGAGAGTCAGAGTCGAAAAATGTGGGCTGGAAAAGCAAGTTAGGCAGCTTCTGAGGAGCAGGAGAGTTGACATTTTGGGCATAAGCCCTTCATCATTCCTGCTCCTTGGATGCTGCCTGACCTGCTGTGCTTTTTCAGCACCACACTTTTCAACTTTGGGATTAATAGGATTATACGCTGTGTATTTAATCACCTTTGAATTGATGTTGTCAGTAAATGTTTGGTTCATTCTACTTTCTCCCTTTTTTTAGTAAACTGTTGTTAAAACAATGTCAGTAACAGCTTATGTTTCAGTGAGAGATCACTGCATTTAAGCTAAAGTAAATCAAAATATGATCTATTAAGCCAGGTTCTTGTCTGGGATTGAATATTTCGGGTAAGGACATCAGCTGGGATCAGAACACCGTTTTCCTAGCAATGCATTCTTACCACCAGAGTCTTGCCCTGATGCTGTTCGACATGTATAGAGTAGATTCTGAAATATGGTAAACATCACATTACTGAATTATCTTAATCTAATCCATTTCACAATATGAATGAAGACATAGTCCTTTAAAACTTTTACTTGGCTGTTATTGAAAGTAGTTAAATAAAAGGTAAAATCTTTAACCTAATTCAATTGCAATGTGATATAATAACATTTTAGCATTATTTCCTTGCAGCAACTCTACCAATCCACTTGAGCCATCGCACTTTCATATTTCATAGAATCACTACTGAGTGGAGACAGGCCCTTTGGCCTAATGAGTACACACTGAGCCCTCCAAAGAGTAAACCCCTCAGACCCATTCCCCTACCCTATATTTACCCCTGACTAATGCACCTAACCTATACATCTCTGAACACTATGGGCAATTTGCCAAGGCCAATTCACCTGACCTGTATATCTTTGGATTGTGGGAGGAAACCAGAGCACCCGGAGGAAACCCACACAGACACGGGGAGCATGTGCAGACTCCACACAGACAGTTACCCGAAGCTGGAATCGAACCCAGGTCCCTGGTGCAATGAGGCAGCAGTGCTAACCATTGAGCCATCGTGCTGCCTTTATTGATTCATAGTAGTCAGCTGTGCTCCAAAGCAATCAATATGTTGCAAATCTTGTTCAAGTAGCATTTACATGCAAGATGCAATTACTACACAACTCTGGTTAGAATAATTAATCCACAATGATCAATATTGATCAAAATTAAGTAACAGTAATTGTAGAGTCATAGAGTCACAGAGATGTACAGCACGGAAACAGACCCAATCTAGTCCCACCTGCCAGCACCTGGCTCATATCCCTCCAAACCCTTCCTATTCATATACCCATCCAAATGCCTCTTAAATGTTGCAATTGTACCAGCTTCCACCACTTCCTCTGGCAGCTCATTCCATACATGTACCAGCCTCTGCATGAAAAAGTTGCCCCTTAGGTCTCTTTTATATCTTTCCTCTCTCACCTTAAACCTATGCCCGCTAGTTCTGGACTCCCTGGCCCCAGGGAAAAGACTTTGTCTATTTATCCTATCCATGCCTCTCATGATTTTGTTAAACTCTACAAGGTCACCCCTCAGCCTCTGACGCTCCAGGGAAAACAGCCCCAGCCTATTCAACCTCTCCCCATAGCTCAAATCCTCCAACCCTGGCAACATCCTTTGTAAATCTTCTCTGAACTCTTTCAAGTTTTACAACATCTTTCTGATAGGAAGGAGACCAGAATTGCACGCAATATTCCAACAGTGGCCTAACCAATGTCCTTAATGGCTAAGCTCATGGGTTTACTGTAGCCCAATGATATTTAGACTTTGGATTATCTGGTTGTTTTTGGCTGCTTTTCCCATTAATGTTATGACAAAATATTAGCTACGTGCCAACATTTTTAACAATAAAAAAAACACGATTTAGAGGAGACCTCAGAATGGATCCTGACCTTACTCCTCCTAACTTATCAGACTTGTCTAAAACTCTCTTCTTATATTTAATAATAGGCATATTAGATTAGATTAGATTGCTTATCTTTGAAGTTCTGCTGAGAAGACTGATGAAACACATTAATGCTAAATGAGAATAACTTTATAGAAAAAATTACATCATCTGGCAAGACATGACCTGCCTTACCAATAGTGAACAATCCAAATAAGCAGATGTTTGAATGGTACATGAAACTGACCATTGGTGCACACCTTTGTGTCAGTACATTTCAAGCAAATATTATATTGTATATAATTTATTACATGTTGTCACAAGTTTCTAAACAGGATTATGAATTTATATCTGGTTTGTTTCAACTAATCAGATTTCAGTGACTGAAGACTTTGTGTTTTACTCCTAAAACAGGCCTCCAACTAGAAACAGGGTTCGAGATTAGAGTTGAGATTAAATTTAATCGGAAGTAGAAACACTATTAAGACAAATGTTTCTGCTTAATGGTGATATTTTAAAAATCAGCTTTGCAGTGAACATTGTCCAACAGAGTAATTGCCTGGGGACAAAACACTTAAGATCTTTTTAAGGCCAGAATGCACAGGGTAACCTTTCCTGAGTTACTCAAAATATCTGTCTAAGAAAACACGATCAAAGAAAGTGCATTATGCACGAGGGAAATGCAGCACTTGTGTGTGATGACCCATAACAAGAAGCTTCTTTTCCAGACTCAGTCAGTGTCTTCAGTCTGAACTACAGTCGGTATGTGTTAATTGTTCTGGTTGTTTCTGATTCTAGCACCAAAGGTCAGCCAAAGTTCCCTCTTCTGATGCCTATTTGTGAAGACATTGTGTTAGGTGACGATCAGGCTTAGCTATGGTATTCCGCCCCCAATACTGACACTTGCAGTCTAGATCGAGACAGACAGCGAGACTGGGTGAGGTATGGAATGGAAACTGGGCGCTGTTATCCTGAACACAAGTGCCAGCCTTCTGGGAAGAAAGGAAGAAAATTGTAAAGAGGGAAAAACAGAAAAAAAGATTCCATAATATGGAAACAATAACAACAACACAAATAAACAGACAATAACTGCTGAGTGAAAATCATTGCCTGGATTTTTAAACAAATCCAGGGTTGGTGTGGACCTAATGGCCAAATGGCTTGCTTCCACGTTGCAGGGATTTTATGATTTCTCTGAAAAGAATAGTTTGAAGTGCTGTCAGTTGAAAGTGGAATCTTCAGTCAAGTAATCAATTCATTGTATTGAGTGATTGTTTTCTGTGCGTTAGGACAGGCTTGTTTTAGCTGCTGGATATCACAGGATGATTTACTGCACTGATCTACTTCAAGTTAGTTAAAAATGGAAATGAAACAAACAACTGGATGTTGCCTGGTGATGTGTTTCTGTAGTCTGAAGAGCAGGTTTTAAATTATATGAAAAGGTTTCCCATTGCATTTTATCATTGACTCGAATGTATATTGCATTTTACTTGTAATCTGTTTGTACCACTGTGATTAAATTGAAACACCATCATATCCCACGGGAGACAAACTGGCTGAATTGTTACTCTTACAAATGGGTGGAATGGGTAAGAGGTATGAGGTCACAGGTTAATGGAAAGCCAGCCTGTCTTTGATCTGCTGTTTGAGCTGAGGATTGATGATCAATATGTTCACGTGGCATTGTCTGACCATTTAATTATGATAATGGAGCTAGCACTTCACAAGTGCATTCGATTTATTTTCTGATCATTTGGGTTTCGAGACCTCGGTGAAAGGAACTGAATATATTGAGTTAAAAATCACACACCAAGTTATAGTCCAACAGGTTTAATTGGAAGCACACTAGCTTTCGGAGTGACGCTCCTTCATCAGGTGATAGTGGAGGGCTCCTGATGGAGCGTCACTCCGAAAGCTAGTGTGCTTCCAATTAAACCTGTTGGACTATAACCTGGTGTTGTGTGATTTTTAACCTTGTACACCCCAGTCCAACACCGGCATCTCCAAATCATGAACATATTGAGTGTATTGTTAATGCCTTTCCCAGCAGTATTTATGTTCAGGGAGAGGGTAGGAACCTTTTCTCTCAGTACAACAGACTGTCCAAGAATTGGCATTAACTGTTTGCTCACCTCTAACCCTGCCCCGACCCTCCCTAATCATCACTGGATTTCCCAATACCAGCGAACCATTGTCCCTGCAAGCAGGAACACAGTCAGAGCCGAGTCTGTTTCCAGCATTCGGGATCATCCCCCATCCTTCATTAGAACCACTCTGTCTGTAGCTGCAACTAAACCTGTACTACTGCCATCTCCTTAACCTGACAAAGCTCCAGACTCTTAATCAGTTTGCCTGGGACAGGAAACAGACAGGGGAAGAAAAGAAAATATAATGACATCTTTTAAATAATGTCACTGAACAACCTCCTCCTGGTTTGCCCTAATCTCAAAATACCTTCCTGCTCCCCTACATAGAATGCTTCACCAAATTAACATCCACATGACTGGTCATACCGTCACAGAGTCACAGAGATCTACAGCATGGAAACTGACCCTTTGTTCCAACTCATCCATGCCAACCAGATATCCTAAACTAATCTAGTCCCATTTGCCAGCACTTGGACCATATCCCTCTAAACCCTTCCTATTTATATACCCATCCAGATGTCTTTTAAATGTTATAATTATACTAGCCTTCACCGCTTCCTCTGGCAGCTCATTCCATACACATACCACCCTTTGCATGTAAATTTGCCCCTTAGGTCCCTTTTAAATCTCCTCCCTCTCACCCTTAACCTATGCCCTCTAGTTCTGGACACCCCCACCCCAGCGAAAATACCTTGTCTATTTGCCCTTTCCATGTCCCTCATGATTTTATAAGGTCACCCCTCAGCCTCTGACACTCCAGGGAAAGCAGCCCCAGTCTGTTCAGCCTCTCCCTATAGCTCAAATCCTCGAACCCTGGCAATATCCATGTAAATCTTTTCTGAACCCTTTTCAAGTTTAACAACGCCCTTCCTACTGCATGCAATAATCCAAAACTGGTCTCACCAATGTCTTTGTGTAAACACAGCATTTTCCACCCAAATTGTCACAGCTTAATTACTTGCCATAGCCAAAAAAAACAGTATTTAGTTGGGAAGCATCACATCCAACTTTGTACTTTTTCTGATGAATCAGATCTTTATCATTCTAGTTTTAGCTGGAATATCCTGCTTTTGAATGAGTCTAAACACAATTGGAATTTCTTATTCCTTGTTCTGTGTCACACTGGGAGAAAATGTATATAGGTTATTGAGTTATTCTGTACATAGTCACTGTTTTATAAAGCTAAATGTCAAAAGTAATGATGCCCTTTTTTTGGGCAGCTTTGCAGTTTGTAAGCTGGCAATCTTTGACAGACACTTTACCTGTTTTAGGTATTTCTCAATTGCATTTACTGGAATTCTTTAACAGATAAACCCTTGGGGCATCTAACAGTAGGAAATCAACCTTAATATCAACAGAAATAAAGTATTGCAGGGAGAACTATTTCAGGCAGGTTTTTACATAAATACGGTATCTAAATATTAATAATCACTGCAAATCCTTTCTTCATAAATCTTTAACTATCCTCAAAGGCCACCATACTTCTGTATAGAGTTGTAGCTAGAACACGATTCTTGTCCTTTTGCGGATGTCAGTTGGCAGGCGTGAAGTATTCATCATGAAGCCTGATCAAAATTTAAAAACTACCATCTTCCCATCCATCTATTTCAATTAGGAAATTAATTTGTTTGTAATGTTTCTGAGAATTGAAATACATAGTATACACCAATTGGCACAAAGGTTCATTAAGAACACGAGTGATTGTAGCATACTGGGGTTTAGGTTAGCTATGGAAAAGAACATTCTAGAATGAAAACACTCAACTGGAGGAGAACCAATTTCAGGAGGTTGAGAAGAGATTTAACTCTGGGAAATCCAAGTCAAAAATTGGAGGCAAGGCTGAACTCTGAATTGCCTTTAAAGAGGTTTTAGTTCGAGTACAGAGAAGGTACAGATGAGTGAGAAAAGTGGGACAAGAAAAGCAGAAGCTTTCTGGCTGATGGCAGAAAGGACAGTAAGATGCAACAGTTAACAGACATACACAATAGATGTCAGATTAATAATGTAAGTGACATCCAGATTGAAAAAAAAAACATATTCACAGGGAAAGTGGAAAAGGAAATAAGTGAAACAAAGAGAGTGAGAAGAGACCTGCAACTAATAACAAATAGAATCTAGAGGTTTTCAGTTGGCAGTTGATGTAGCAGAAGGTAATAGCAGGAAGCATGTAACCAACAAGTGACCATCAGAGGATTTGCACATCATGTTGGGGGCATGCCTCAGCTACTCACTGAGCACTTTGAATGAGTCTTTATGAAAGATGCTGCTGCTGAAGTCATAATGAGAGAGGAAGGAGTGAAACATTTGAATAGTCTCTGTCGCATTTTCAAACATCACTATCTAAACACACTGCCTACTAATATATCCACAGGATGAATACAGGTCCCGAGAGAAATATGACACTCAGATGTATCGGAAGACAGATAAATATCAGTCATAAACAGACCACAATGACTGGGAGAGGTTCATGATATTCGGAAGTCTGTCTACCAGACCCAGTTTGTTAGTTCATCATTAATCCTCAATGTCAGGTCAACAATGTTTGAGGAGAATGCCCAAATTCTGGAAGGACAAGGGAGTTTGTAAACCATGTGCTTAAATAAACTTCACACAGCGATGAAGTTATTAGGAATAACAAAAGCAATTAAACTCCTGAAAAGATCAAGGAATTGATGCTACCCAAACACGTATTGTTGGAATTGTCCTTTATGGCTGTTGTAGGTCTTTAAGTTAAAGGAAATCTTGAAAATAAAAATTGTGAGAGATGTAATAGGACAGCTGACTAATTACACATTTACATCATCACATAACAGAATGATTTATTGCATTGGATGAAGACACATTTTTCATTATCAGCCGTAAATGTAAGTTTTACTGATTAAAATTTGTCACTTTGTCCTATTCTTGTAATTTACTTGAAAGTAATGTGTGGATTTATTGTTTCTACTGCCTGAAGTATCTGATACCACTTTAAGGTCACTTTTCTCAGTGGGCTTTGTTTTGGGCTGCATATCTCAAGGTGTTCTTGATAATTCAGATATTAAAAGTGGCCCCTTGGTTTTCTGCTGCATTGTCTTCTGTGTTCGATTGTCCTGATTTTTACCAGGTCCGAGACCTTCTCTATAGTGGTGAAATCTAGAATCTCAAAACCCACCCTGAACCTGGTCTCTCTCTCATTTTACTGGGGAGGAGGAAGGGGGGGGGGGGGGGGGGGTGGGGGGAAGGGGGTGGAATTGGAGATGCACATATCCTTGGGGGCAGCTGGCCATTTCACCAGCCTCCTCCATTGAAATGAGATAGAATGAAATCCCTAGAGTATTGAGATGAAATCAAGTCAAAGCATGTCTGTTTAGGGCATTTCTTTTGGATAGCCAGGATATGCTGAGAGCTGAGGTAACCCTGAGGGTGTGGTTCCCAGAAACCTTGGGATTGAGAGGGGAGTGAAGTGCCTTTGAGACAGTTAACTATGGAGAAGATTGTACCATTTGTGCACATAGATCCCCTGGAGCTGTTGAATTTGTTGAGGTCTGTCAGCAGTTGTCTAAAAGTGCTAATGTGGGAAGAAGTGTCTAGAAAGCTCAATACGTGGCTTACCATTGACCATAAATAGAACAGAATGAACCATATAGCAGCTGTGGCTATGAGTGGGTCAGAGGCTGGGAAATCTGCAGCAAGTGAGTCACCTCCTGACTTCCTAAAGTCTGTTCCAAAATCCACAAAGACTAAGTCAACAGTGTGCTGGAATGTTTTGACCTCATCTGCAATTCTATCCATATTAGCAGCACTGTGGGTGTGGGGATGGGTAATGAATATTGGCCTAGACAGTGATGCCACTATCCCAAGAAGGAATTTAAAAAGTATTCACGCACATGAAAGAAAAGATACATATATGCAGAAAAATCTAACAGGTCTATTGTTTAAATTCCAATGAATACTACACTCTTGAGTAAAAACACTGTCATTTATAACTCTTTAATTTGCCAAATGGGAGTGTTGCTGGCTAGGTCACCATTTATCACCCTTCAGAGGGTATGGTCAGCTGAAGTACTGTAGTCCATTTGGTGTAAGTACATTCACAGAGATATCCCAGACTTTGAGCAGGGACTCTGTGAGAGCTCCAAGTCTCATGTGGCTTGGAGGAAAGCTTGCAGATGGTAGTGTAAGCATATGTCTCCAGCCTTTGCCTTTCTAAATGGTAGTATTTGTGGATTTGGAAGATGGTCTTGAAGTAATCTTGATGAGTTGGCACAGTCCGTTTTGTAAATGGATATTGCCAGTACTGTATATTGGTGGTGAATGGAGTAAATATTGAAGGTGATGAATAGGCTGCTTTGTGCTGGTTGGCATTGAGATGCTTGAGTTTCATTAGACCTGCACTCATCTGGGACACTTAATGATTTATCACCGTAAGGGAAAAGGGTGGTGGGTAGAATTAGGCATTAGTTGCATGTGTTGTCATGGGTGAGGCATTGGGAGTTTGTGGGGGTGGGTGAGACTGAAGGGGGTTGAGTGATGTCAAAGCTGTAGGAATTTATTTTTATTTCTCCCTTTTTCTTCTGGGAAAGGTACGGCAGCGTTTGGAATTGTACAAAGATCAGGATCACTGAGCTGTAATTGCATCCCAACTCCACATTGCTGTTATAGGACAAGGGATTCCACACAGAGACCTGTATTCAGTACTCAGGGTGTCGAATGAGCACAGCCTCCAGTTTTGATTCTAGTTGGAATTAACTGTGTAATTACAAATCTAATTAATTGGTGGTTGCTCTGCATTGGTTAGAGATTTTGATCATTAAATCTGTGACTAAGCGTGGATCTCTTCCAATTTCATTTGGCTGTTTAAGTGCATTCTGAACTTGTTCAATACTGAAATTGAAGTTCAGGAGAGAATTTTGAATTTCAGGGAAGCTATCAAATGTTAGCACTTGGTTTGTAAAGTACAATATACTTGCTGATCTTTATTGACTAAAGCTTGTGTGCTCTGCAGTTTGGTTAATAAAATGTTGCCGTTGAAGCCAGGTAAACACTGACCATGGGAATACCACATTTTATAGTCAGTTCCTTCTTATTGTCTAGCTTCCTGTCATTCCCATTTTCAAAATCATGTTGCATGAAAATGTATGAAGTAAACTCATTAATACCACAATGTTAATTCACCTGCATGACTGTGCACCCAAGGGGTAGGATACGTCTGTTTTGACAAAAGGAGGAGTAGACACACTTGCAAGTTGAATTTTAATATACATTTATGAGGAAAATCAGCAATATTGCAAGTTACAAGATGAAGAATAATAAAGTCTCATCTCTCTGAAAGTTATAATGTGCAGTGGAAAATAATTGAGGACAGATTACATTAACATCTATATTTATATGTTATCTTGGTTACCTGATAATCAGAATGATTTCTCTGCTTCTTTCCTATGTGTCAGGTCAGTGTATCTTATGAAATAATGCTCATAAATTCAATCCAATCGCATGAAAGGCTGTTTGTTTGCTGATTGTAACAGTGTTTAGACATCATTCACTTTGTACTTTGGCACTGACTGTGGCTTAATTTTGCTCAAAATTGGCAACACCATTTGAGGAATCAGTGGTTGAACAGTATCAGAAATTGGAAACTGTCTCACTGACCTGTCTGCTCTGAGAGAGGAATGGTGGACATTGCATGAACAGATTAAGGAATTTTGCTTTGAAGCTGTTAATAATGTATATAATTTGGGAATGCTTAAAAGACAAGCATTCAGTTTTTCAGTATTCATATCCTTTATGAAGATAGCCACCAGGTATGCTAAATGCATGTATTGAGAGGTTGTCTTTTCATTTGACAAAAGCAATAAGTTTTAAATAGTGTCATTATAAACCAAAAAACAATTAAGATTTTCCATGCAGAGTGCAGAATTGTCTTATCATTATAAAGGTGTCAATGAAAACTTAGTTCAATACGAAAAACTAATTTCTTTCAGCATTGAGAGTGCTTCTTTTTCTTCACTCCTGGGATGTGGGTGTCACTGTTTGGCCAGCATTTACTGCCCAATCCCAGCTGCCCTTGAACTGAATGGTTTCCTCGGCCATTTCAGAGGGAATCGAGAGTCAACGACGTTGCTCTTGACCCAAAGTTGTATTGTGGCCAGGAACTGATTGGCCCTGGTGGAACCCAAACTGGGCGTCACTGAGCAGGTGCTGCTTGACAGCACTATCGATGACACCTTCCATCACTTTATTGTTGATCGAGAGGAGACTAATGTGGCAGTAATTGGCCAGGTTAGATTTGTCATGCTTTTTGTGTACAGCACATCTTAGTAATTTTTCACACTGTTGGATAGATGTCAGTGTTGTAGCTATAATGGAACAGCTTGGCTAGGGGAGTGGCAGCTTTTGGGGCACATGACTTCAGTCCTGTTGCTGGAGACTGGAGGCCTGTGACCAGTGGAGTGCCACAAGGATCAGTACTAGGTCCTCTACTTTTTGTCATTTATATAAATGATTTGGATGTGAGCATAAAAGGTATAATTAGTAAATTTGCAGATGACACCAAAATTGGAGGTGTAGTGGACAGTGAAGAGGGTTACCTCAGACTACAACAGGATCTGGACCAGATGGGCCAATGGGCTGAGAAGTGGCAGATAGAGTTTAATTTAGATAAATGTGAGGTGCTGCATTTTGGGAAAGCAAATCTTAGTAGGACTTATACACTTAATGGTAAGGTCCTAGGGAGTGTGGCTGAACAAAGAGATCTTGGAGTGCAGGTTCATTGCTCCTTGAAAGTGGAGTCGCAGGTAGATAGGATAGTGAAGAAGGCGTTTGGTATGCTTTCCTTTATTGGTCAGAGTAATGAGTACAGGAGTTGGGAGATCATGTTGAGGCTGTACAGGACATTGGTCAGGCCACTGTTGGAATATTGCGTGCAACTCTGGTCTCCTTCCTATTGGAAAGATGTTGTGAAACTTGAAAGGATTCAGAAAAGATTTACAAGGATGTTGCAGGGTTGGAGGATCTGAGCTACAGGGAGAGGCTGAACAGGCTGGGGCTGTTTTCCCTGGAGCTTCGGAGGCTGAGGGGTGACCTTATAGAGGTTTACAAAATTATGAGGGGCATGGATAGGGTAAATAGGCAAAGTCTTTTCCCTGGAGTTGGGGAGTCCAGAACCAGAGGGCATAGGTTTAGGATGAGAGGGAAAAGATATAAAAGGGACACACAGAGGGTGGTACATGTATGGAATGAGCTGCCAGAGGAAGTGGTGGAGGCTGGTACAATTGTAACATTTAAGAGTCCAGTGACAATGTCACTACACCATTGCCTGCCCCTGTGCCTGACCAATCCTGAGGACCTGATTGTCTGCATCCCATGGTTTGAACAGAATTGAATAAAGAAATACTGGATGCATTAGGTTATAAGTTTTCAATACTGAAAACATCCCAGAAGATTTGGAAAACTACAAATGTAACATATCTGTATAAGGAAGTGGTGAGGGTGGAGCAGAGGGGAGGGGGAGGTGAAGCAGGAAACTACAGGCTACTTGACCTAACATTCTATATTGTGAAAATGCTTGAATCTATTCTTAAAAAGAAAGATAGGATCAAGACATTTAAAAACATCTTAACAGTCAGGCAGAGTTGCCATGGTTTTGTGTAAAGGAAAACTTGCTTGGATGGTACAAATAGGAATTGATAAAATGGAACCAGTCCATAACACCGTCAGACATAGGAGCAAAAATGAGGCTATTCAGCCCATTGAGTCTGCTCCACCATTCGAAAATGGCTGATAGGTTTCTCAACCCCGTTCTCCCGCTTTCTCCCTGTAACTTTTGATCCCCTTGACAATCAAGAACCTATCTATCTCTGTCTTAAATACACTCAATGTCCCAGCCTTCGCAGCCTTCTGTGGCAGTGAATTCCGCAGATTCATCACTCTCTGGCTGAAGAAGTTTCTCCTTATCTCCGTTATAAAGGATCTTCCCTTTACGCTATGACTGTGCTCCCAGATCCTTGTCTCTCCTGCCAATGGAAACATCTTCCCAATGTCCAGGCCATTCAGTATTCTGTAAATTTCAGTCAGATCCCCCCTCATTCTTCTAATCCTTCCAATCATTTGTGTCTTTAGATTGCTGCCCTCAAAGGGGAGTGTCAGAGATGCTGACCCTCTAATAGCTGACTCTGAATGAAGCAATACTAAAGTCAAGGGCTGTTCATGTGTAAATGAAGAGTGACTTGGACACTAGATACCGGCCTCTGTGGAGTTATTTCAATTATTATTTTTCTCTCTTTTTCCCTGGCCTTTAACAACTTCACACCTTGCTCAAAAAGCATCTTCACTTGGACATCTCCTCTTTATAATAATCCTAATTTGAAGTAAGTCAGAGAGGCCTTCTGTATTTGATTTTCCCAGAAATTAAACAGACAATTTAAAATTGAATAAGCTTGTGAAATCTGCCATTCAAAATGCAGGATTAAGGCACTTTTACTTATGAAATAATGTGCCATATATTGGGTGCCATTGAACAGTCCCAAGGAAGATGGGATTGATGTACACATTAACACTGTCAAACCTCCGGCTGTGTTTCCTTTGGTATCTCCACTGGAATCCATTACGAAATCATGTAAAATCACACATCACTTTGAGAATCATTTATTTTCACTGCAGAAACTTCATTTTAATTACTTCAATACAGCGAACAAAGCATGGCAATACTGTTAATCTCACAGCAAATTGATTGTACTTTTAAAAATTTGAGTACCTCATTCAATCATAATTAAATATGTGAAAACGAAATGAGGAGAAATTGATAGTACTTTGATTCAAAATATGAAAATCCATAATTTGCTTGAAGTGAAAGTATATCACTGAAGACAGTGTCAGTTGTAGAAGCCAGAAATTTAAGCCATTTGTACCTTTTAGAGAGCTAGATGCAGAGAATATTTTTTAAAAAACTGCTCAGTTATCAATAACTAAGTGTAATAAAGGGAGATTTACAAATATGAAGTTGAGAGGTTGGTTTTCTGAATTGGTGCATGGAGCGATGGATTTTTATTATTGAGGCAGTTGGCTCATCCCCAAATGTAACCTGGTTATAAAAATACCCAGAATCCCACTGATGTTTGCTTTTGAAAGTGGTTATTGTTGGACCCACTGAGTGTGAAAGCAGGACGGGACAGGGATGTCTGCAGTGGGGTGGATCAGTATTGGGACAGGCTGCTTCGAAGGCCAGCCTGGAACTTTACAGCGTCATATCAGTTGTTTCAGAAGCTGATAAGCCCTTTAACCTTCTCTACATCTCATCTGCCACAATAGTTCATCATGCCCCCTGCCAATTAATTGCTGACTTATGGCCCCTCGTACCCTCCATCCCATTTAATGCCCTGTGACCACCCACCTATGATACACGTTATGGATCAGACCAGACCCCTAAACTTTTCTTATTTTAAAGGCAGATGGAATGTGTCTGTTCCAGATGCAATGCGAGTGGTCAAATTACTTCGCATTAAGCAAAACACAATTTATTTAAACTTAACAGAATAATAGATCCAGTAACATTTACTAATTAACTGTTCCAATATAGCAACATCCCACAGACACACCAGGTCACCCTTTATTTACATGGGCAGTGACCAGCCAGCTCAGATTCAGTGCCAGGACTGAGGAGGCTTCCTGAATCTCCTGGTTATTATCTGTCAGCCAGAGCTCCCCTGATTGGGGCTGTTAATCTGGGCCAATCTGGGAAATCCATAATCATTAAATTCCATCTGGCCTCGGTTCCAATCACTAAAGAGAGTCAAACTTTGAGACTATTAATTCTTTAAGAGATATGAGTCTCGAGTTAGAGCTTCTATATAATAATCCCTTTATCACTGGATTCTTGAATGTCAGAAACAAAGGCTGGTTCTCACTTTGGGAACACTGCTTGATGGGATTAAGACATGGAGGAGAGAGGTGTCATTTCTAAAATAAGGAATTGCTGCTAAAAGAAAAAAAAGAACATTAATATTTAGGTTTTGGGACATAAACGTTTAAAACATGGTTCTCCAATAACCTTTCATTGGAAAGAAATTCACCTTCTAAACTTAAATCATCTTCATCATCAAACATCTCTCAAAAATTGAACACTTGCTGCATTGAACAAAATTAACATATATGGATGCAGTTAGAATGTGGGTATACTGCAAGTAAACATTATTTTTGAACTATTTGTCCCCCCATTTACACAATTCTTCATGCAGCTTGTCTGAAAACAAGCAGCAACAGAACTCTGGCCGTGTTTCTGTAAATGTACAAATGTACTGGAGATGAGCCCCACGATGGTTTCAGCTCGGTTTCAAATAAGACCAAGCTCATTGTGACCAGCTTTCACTCCTCTTCTTGGGGAAAGTGGCTGGGGTCAGAAATGGAGGTGGGATTTCCAGCTAAGCGGTTATTTTTATCTCAACCTTGCCTCCTTCTCTGTCCAAAGCAATACTGAAAATTTATGGCCTTTGAGTCTTTTTAACCCCAGGATGAGCTCCCAACAATAACTGAAACCACCCGTTTCCAGCTCTGTCACATTGCCCAAATCTGCTTGATAATATAATGCAGTACTTAGTCCAAACACACACCTCTTCCTACAGCAGGATTTTGGTAAAGTTATATTAATCTGCATTATTTCTTCTTTAACATTTTGATTTTAAGGTTGAATATGGATTTTGAACAAAGAACAAATTGCATTTAAATCTTCAGTTCTGAATAAGGGTCACTTGACTCAAAACATTGACTTTGCTTCCTCTCCACAGATGCTGCTAGACTTGTTGAGTTTCTCTGGCAATTTGTTTTTGTATTTTTTCCCAGTGTCTGCAGTTCTTTGATTAATTGCATTTAAATTGTGCCTTTCATGTTCTAAAGTACTTTACAGCCAATGAGGGCCTTCTATTGTATTGTTAGGAATGACAGCCAATTAGAGCACAGCACGTTTTTGAACAGCAATATGAGAATGACCAACCTTGCCATTTTTGAGTGGTGATGTGAGGGATAAACATGAACTGACACAGCATGGAGACACTCTCTGTTCATCCTGACAGGCCAGATGCAGCCTCTGTTTAATTTCTCATTAAAAGACCAATTTACTATGACTTCTGGTTGCTGTTAATTTTGCCACAAATTTTTTTTGTTTGTTTTTGAACATGTACATTTGATGCATTTGCCTTTTAAAAGACAATAGCCATCAACCGTCAGCTGACTGTCAGGAATCAGTTTGAATCTATCCTTCCTTTAAGATGATGCTTTGCTGTAAGAACGATTGGCCTGATCAGCAAAATAGTGAAATATACACATGACACGAACGCACGCGCACACACACATACACACACGGACACAGGTACTCTCACACACACACACACACACACACACGGACACAGGTACTCTCACACACACACACACATGGACACAGGTACTCTCTCACACACACACACGGACACAGGTACTCTCTCTCACACACACACACACACATGGACACAGGTACTCTCATACACACACACACACACACGGACACAGGTACTCTCTCACACACACACACGGACACAGGTACTCTCTCTCACACACACACACACGTACTCTTTCTCACACACACACACGGGCACACACAGACACAGCTACACACAAACACATACGGACACAGCTACATACACAAATGCACATGGACACATATGCACATACAGACTGACATGGACACACACACACTAACACATGGACACAGCTACATACACAAATGCACACAGACACACACGCACATACACACTGACATGGAGACACACACACACACGGACACAGTTACATACACAACCACACGGACATATACACACATACACACACACATACATGGACACACATACGTGCACACACACACATACATGAACATACATACATGCACACACAGACACAGACATGCACAGACAGGGATAAAATCAAACAGAATTTCACACGAAAGTTGGGAAAATGTTAATTTATTAATTTCACTGAATTAACAATTAGTTATAGGTGCTAGCCTCTGGTGGCAGTGCTTCAGCAAAATTAAAAAGAACATAATTCAGATTAGTTTTCTCCCGTATAAAA
Organism: Chiloscyllium plagiosum; assembly: GCF_037043375.1. Taxonomy (NCBI): domain Eukaryota; kingdom Metazoa; phylum Chordata; class Chondrichthyes; order Orectolobiformes; family Hemiscylliidae; genus Chiloscyllium; species Chiloscyllium plagiosum. The sequence continues at coordinate 1,596,968 of NW_028270144.1, read as the reverse complement.
ATGTGATTCCAAAATACTGTTTTTGGAAGACAATAAGTGGTTTACAGGACACTGTTCCACTTCGGAAAGTAGTTTTCAGGAATGCCGTTGAACCTTTGTTTCAATGGAAATCATTTCCTTTCGTGCTTTAGCACGAGTGGACTTCAGACGGAATGACCAGTCATGTATTAGTTCCAGTAAGACAGGTACTTGTGGCACTGTCCCTTCCTTTGAACTGGGAGGCCCAAGTTGAAGCCCCACCTGCTACAAAGGTGCATATTTGAATCCAGAACAGGTTTCAGAACAAAGGAAACGGGTGGATTAGACAATATCTAGCCCCAAAGGGAGGTGCAGCTATTTCAAAGGCAAGAGCTCAGCAGCATCAGGCTAAATGAATTGCAGATAAAACCAAGTTCTTGAGGGAAGTGTGCAGCCATCCAAGGCCCAGTAATATTGATTAGCTTTTCTGGCCTTTCAAACAGAAAAAGTAACTTGTAGCATTTTCTCCCATCTCGAGATGCAGAAGCTGATTTTTGTGGTGCACTCCTAATTAACCCTTTACCCAAACAAACAAAGTATACCCTTTTTGTTAGTGTCTATGTCCCACCAACCAGCCATGAGGGGCAGAATAAGCACAGAATGTGCCTGACCCAGTGTGCTCCTAAGGTATTGTTGGTGTCCGGCTGATGTCACACTTGGTTTTGATATTTAAAGTCGGGTCGATGGGCCTTCTCCAGGCAGCTTCACTGGTTATCCATTCCACAGTCTCATTAGTTTCTTTTGTAAATTAATGCAAAAATTAATCCTGCATGAATTCAGAACTGGATTGAAATTAAATCAGTTGACATGCCCAATTTTCCAAGTCTTCTGAAGTTGTTCACAAAAATACTTCATAACAACAGTTTTTAATGTACAAAACCGACCAGAGTTTTAAGATTCAAATAAAAATAATGCAAAGTATTGTAATTGTTCATTGTTAGTCATTCTAATAAACCTTGCTAATGAACCAACAATCTCTTTCACCTTGTGATGTCATTAAATATTATATGGAAATGTGAGCAAATTGTAGAATTTCAACCTTTTTTCTTAAATTAGAAATGCTGAATGAGCATGAAGCTAGATGTATTTCTACTCTAAAAACATCTTTCTTCTCTTATATTTAGCAGTCCTTTCGGTGGGGAGAGACCACGGAGACAAACTGTGCAGAAAGGGAGGAGACAGGCATTCCGGGGGCCAGCTTACATGTTTAATGACAGATCCACCAACCTAACTCCTGAAGAAGAAAGGTTTTTAGATGCAGCTGAATACGGCAATGTTCCTGTGGTCAGAAAGATGCTGGAGGAATCCGAATCACTGAATGTGAATTGTGTTGATTACATGGGTCAGAACGCATTGCAACTGTCTGTCGCTAACGAACATTTGGAAGTCATAGAGCTCCTGCTGAAGATCGACAACCTGTCCCGTGTTGGAGATGGTTTGTTATTGGCCATCAGTAAAGGGTATGTGCGAATTGTGGAGGCCATCTTGAATCATCATCTGTTTGCTACAATGCACACACTAGCTCTCAGTCCAGAGCAAAGAAACCCAGGGTACAATGATTTTTACGCCTATGATGAAGATGGCACAAGGTTTTCCCATGATATCACTCCGATCATTCTGGCAGCTCATTGCCAGGAATATGAAATAGTTCATATCTTACTGAGAAGAGGAGCCCGGATTGACCGACCCCACAACTATTTTTGCAAATGCAAGGTGTGTACAGAGAATCAGTTGAATGATTCTTTCAGCCACTCGAGATCTCGAATCAATGCCTACAGGGGCTTGGCAAGTCCTGCCTACTTGTCACTGTCCAGTGAGGACCCAGTACTTACTGCTCTGGAGCTGAGTAATGAGCTTAATGTACTCGCCAATATTGAGAAGGAATTTAAGGTAAGTTCAAATTCCTTCTGCCCTCTTGGAATTGATAATGGATAGAACCCATAATGTTAAGTTAATCAGATTAAGCCAGTCATTCTACATTGGACACTCATGTTTTCCACATATCACAGTAGCTTATTCTATACTTTAATTTAACCCATTCTTATGGGGAAGTGATGGCCTAGTGGATTATCACTGGACTGTTAATCCAGAGATCCAGGTAATGTTCTAGGTTCCTGGGTTTGAATCTCACCGTGGCAGATTATAGAATATGAATTCAATTAAAAAATCTCTGGAATTAAGTCAATGATTACCATGAATCCATTGTTAGAAAAATCCATCTGGTTCACTGATGTCCTTTCGGAATAAAGCTGCCATCCCAGATGTGACTCCAGACCCAGCAATGTGATTGATTCTTAATGACCCTCTGGGCAATTAGGGGAAGGTAATAAATTCTGGGCCTAGCCAGTGATGCCCGCATCCTGTGAATTAATTAAAAAAAATTAGGAGTTGCTTATATAAAATGTCAAGAGTTGAGTTACATACACTTTATTCTTTTGCTTTTGTACAGTAAAAATCAGAGCAGGCCTGTTACACTTAACGGTAAAGCCTGGGGACTGTTGCTGAACAAAGAGACTTTGGAATGAAGTTATATAGTTCCTTGAAAGTAGAGTTGCAGGTTGATAGCATATTGAAGAAGGTGTTTGTTATGCTTTCCTTTATTGGTCAGAGTATTGAGTACAGGAGTTGGAAGGTCATGTTGCAGCTATTGGAAGATATTGTGAAACTTTTCATTTACAGGTTCTAAAACTCTATATTTAAATAAGACGATTTTCCCAGACATACTTTGTGCATTAGGGAGGGTTATCTACTGCTGGTACTCAGTCGAGATATGACTTTTGACGCACAGTAATGTCGTCGACCTTTAGGTGACCGAGCACTGCCTCCAGGTTAAGGCATGAGTAATAAATGCTGCCCTTGTCAGTGATAGCTGTTTCCTGTAAATTAATAACAAAAAAGTGATTTTAGCATCAGACCTGGGGGAGAGTTTAGTAAGTAACAAACAGAAGTCTTCTTGCTCTGTTTGCTATTAAATATCTTAATTGAATGGGCAAAATAACTATTAAATGATGTAACTACATAGAGCTAAAGGCCAATCTTAAACAGCTTGTGGTGAAAAGCCTCTGAGATTGGCCTGATCCATTTTTAATAGCAGCCCTCGGGCAAGTCCTTATTAAAAACAGGGAGGTGGACAACATGCAAGAGAAGGATGGGTGCATTAGCCAGGGTTACAGAGAGTGACGGAACAGGGATTGAAGGCTGGATTGATGGAAAGCAAGAAGGATCAAAGTCATGATCTGGAATTTGAAATTGCAATCTGAGCTCATTGAAGTTGCGTGTTGACATCCATGAGCAGGAACTGACTGGCTTACATTGTTTAAATTAGGATCAGGAGAAACCTTCATCCTCCTCTTGACCCCACATTCAAGTTAGTTTTTATCTTAACAAACATACCTTTTTAATCGAGATATTATTTAAGGGCCATGAAATAGATTGCCTATTAGGCCTCGTGAAATCTATTACTTCTCCAGGACCTGATAAATAAATCAGGCCTGAAATATGATGCATTTCTTTGGTTTCATTGTCTGCAGAATTTACATTGTGAAAGCTCTGATTAGTTTTATTAAATCAAGGCAATCAGAGACTTCAATACACTCTCGGATTCTGGTTTGCTTTATGATTGAAGCAAATACTCTGAAGTAATCATTGGTGTGTCTCTTTCAAAATGAAACTGGCTTCAATGCCAACAGACAGTAAAATCATTGGCCACATTTTAAGACCATTGCAATTTTGGGAACAGGAAGGAAAAGGAAAGCAAATGAACCACAACATTTTGTTGGAAACTAACTATTCTAATAAGTTCAGTTTTCAGAACCATGTGAGATCTGTTATGACATGAACTTTGTGTAAGTAATGTAGTCTTCTGAAAGGAGTGAATAATCAATTCTAATTAACTTCCATCGTTTCTGGGGGGAGTTTCCCATGATCCAGTGTTACACAACAGAAGGTAACTGTTTTAACTATAGCTTCAGATGGCTAAGGAGATTCAGCATATCCACAAAGATACTCATCAATGTTTATACATGCCCCTAGGAAGCATCCTCTATGGATGCGTCACAGCGTGGTTTGGCAACGGCTCTACCCAAGACCGCAAGAAACTGCAGAGAGTGGTGACCGCAGCCCAATCCATCGCACAAACCAGCCTTCCATCCATTGACACGAGTGATATTTCCCGCTGCCTCAGAAAGCAACCAACATAACAAAAGGCCCCTACCACCCCAGTTACACTCTCTTCCACCCTCTTCCATTGGGCAGAAGATATAAAAGTTTGAATACACATCTGCCTGTATGATCTGCCTGTGGAGCATGCAAAACAACATTTTTCACTGTATCTTGGTGCATAGAATATGGAACATTACAGCATAGTACAGCCCGTTCGGCCCTCGATGTTGCACCGACCTGTAAAATTAATCTGATGCCCCTCTAACCTACACCATTCCATTATTATCCATATGTGTGTCCAATGTCCATTTAAATGCCCTTAAAGTTGGTGAGTCTACAACTATTGCAGGCAGGCTGTTCCACAGCCCTGGTTCTGGATCAGTGGTGCTGGAAGAGCACAGCAATTCAGGCAGCATCCGAGGACAGGCAAAATCGACGTTTCGGGCAAAAGCCCTTCATCAGGAATAAAGGCAGAGAGCCTGAAGCGTGGAGAGATAAGCTAGAGGAGGGTGGGGGTGGGAAGAGAGTAGCATAGAGTACAATAGGTCAGTGGGGAAGGAGATGAAGGTGATAGGTCAGGGAGGAGAGGGTGGAGTGGATAGGTGGAAAAGGAGCTGGGCAGGTCGGACAAGTCCGGACAAGTCAGGGGATCGAGTTGCTGGAGGTTAGAAACTAGGATGAGGTGGGGGAAGGGGAAATGAGGAAACTGTTGAAATCCACATTGATGCCCTGGGGTTGAAGTGTTCCGAGGCGGAAGATGAGGCGTTCTTCCTCCAGGCGTCTGGTGGTGAGGGAGCGGCGGTGGAGGAGGCCCAGCACCTCCATATCCTTGGCAGAGTGGGAGGGGGAGTTGAAATGTTGAGCCACGGGGCGATTTGGTTGATTGGTGCCGGTGTCTCGGAGATGTTCCCTAAAGCGCTCTGCTAGGAGGCGCCCAGTCTCCCCAATGTAGAGGAGAACGCATCGGGAGCAATGGATACAATAGATGATATTAGTGGATGTGCAGGTAAAACTTTGATGGATGTGGAAGGTTCCTTTAGGGCCTTGGATGGAGGTGAGGGAGGAGGTGTGGGCACAGGTTTTACAGTTCCTGCGGTGGCAGGGAAAAGTGCCAGGATGGGAGGGTGGGTCGTAGGGGGGCGTGGACCTGACCAGGTAGTCACGGAGGGAACGGTCTTTGCGGAAGGCAGAGAGGGGTGGGGAGGGAAATATATCCCTGGTGGTGGGGTCTGTTTGGGGGTGGCAGAAATGTCGGCGGATGATTTGGTTTATGCGAAGGTTGGTAGGGTGGAAGGTGAGCACCAGGGGCGTTCTGTCCTTGTTGCGGTTGGAGGGGTTGGATCTGAGGGCGGAGGTGCGGGATGTGGATGAGATGCGTTGAAGGGCATCTTTAACCACATGGGAAGGGAAATTGCGGTCTCTAAAGAAGGAGGCCATCTGGTGTGTTCTATGGTGGAACTACTCCTCCTGGGAGCAGATACGGCGGAGGCGGAGGAATTGGGAATACGGGATGGCATTTTTGCAAGAGGTAGGGTGGGAAGAGGTGTAATCCAGGTAGCTGTGGGAGTCGGTGGGTTTGTAGAAAATGTCAGTGTCAAGTCGGTCGTCACTGATGGAGATGGAGAGGTCCAGGAAGGGGAGGGAGGTGTCAGAGATGGTCCAGGTAAATTTAAGGTCAGGGTGGAATGTGTTGGTGAAGTTGATGAATTGCTCAACCTCCTCGCGGGAGCATGAGGTGGCGCCAATGCAATCATCAATGTAGTGGAGGAAGAGGTGGGGAGTGGTGCCGGTGTAATTACGGAAGATCAACTGCTCTACGTAGCCAACAAAGAGACAGGCATAGCTGGGGCCCATACGTGTGCCCATGGCTACCCCTTTGGTCTGGAGGAAGTGGGAGGATTCAAAGGAGAAATTGTTAAGGGTGAGGACCAGTTCGGCCAAACGAATGAGAGTGTCGGTGGAGGGGTACTGTTGGGAACGTCAGGAGAGGAAAAAACGGAGGGCTTGGAGGCCCTGGTCATGGCGGATGGAGGTGTAGAGGGATTGGATATCCATGGTGAAGATGAGGCGTTGGGGGCCGGGGAAACGGAAGTCTTGGAGGAGGTGGAGGGCGTGGGTGGTGTCTCGAACGTATGTGGGGAGTTCCTGGACTAGGGGGGATAGGACAGCGTTGAGGTAGGTAGAGATGAGTTCAGTGGGGCAGGAGCATGCTGAGACAATGGGTCGGCCAGGGTGGTCAGGCTTGTGGATCTTGGGAAGGAGGTAGAACCGGGCAGTGCGAGGTTCCCGGACTATGAGATTGGAAGCTGTGGGTGGGAAATCTCCTGAGGTGATGAGGTTCTGTATGGTCTGGGAGATGATGGTTTGGTGATGGGGGATGGGGTCATGGTCAAGGGGGTGGTAGGAAGAGGTGTCCTCGAGTTGGCGTTTGGCTTCAGCGATGTAGAGGTCAGTGCGCCAGACTACCACTGCGCCCCCTTTGTCCGCTGGCTTGATGGTGAGGTCAGGATTGGAGCAGAGGGATTGGAGGGCTGCGCGTTGTGAGGGTGAGAGGTTGGAGTGGGGGAGGGGGGTCGACAGGTTGAGGCGGTTAATGTCCCGGCGGCAGTTGGAAATGAAGAGGTCGAGGGCAGGTAATAGGCCAGCGCGGGGTGTCCAGGTGGATGCAGTGTGTTGGAGGTGGGCGAAGGGGTCCTCGGAAGGTGGGCGGGAGTCCTGATTGTGAAAGTAAGCTCGGAGACGGAGGCGACGGAAGAATTGTTCGATGTCACGGCGTGTATTAAATTCATTGATGCGTGGACGGAGGGGGACGAAGGTGAGTCCTTTGCTGAGGACTGATCGTTCATCCTCAGTGAGGGGGAGGTCTGGGGGGATGGTGAAAACTCGGCAGGGCTGGGAGCTGGGACCTGGTGTGGGTGTAGAGCTGGGAGTGGGGTCAGAATCTGTAATTGGAGTGGGTGTGATGGTGGGGGGAATGGGGGTAGAGTCATGAGCAGGGGTACCTGAGTAAAGAAACTACCTCTGACATCGGTCTGAAATCTATCACCCCTCAATTTAAAGCTATATCCCCTCATGCTAGCCATCACCAACCAAGAAAAAAGGCTCTCACTATATACCCTATCTGACTCTCTGATTATCTTGTCTGTCTCAATTAAGTCACCTCTCAACCTTCTTCTCTCCAACAAAAATAACCTCGGTTCCCTCAGCCTTTCCTTGTAAGACCTTCCTTCCATTCCAAGCAACATCCCAGTAAATCTTCACTGAACCCTTTCCAAAGCTTCCACATCCTTCCTATAATACGGTGACCAGAATTGTATGCAATACTTCAGGTGCAGCCTTACCAGTGACTTGTACAGCTGAAGCATGACCTCGTGACTCAGAAACCCAATCCCCCTACCAATAAACACCAACACACCATATGCCTTTACCACACACCGAGATCTCTCTGCTCATCTACACTGCCAAGAATTTTACCATTAGCCCAGTCCTCTGCTTTCCTGTTATTTCTGCTGAAGTGAACTACCTCACACTTTTCTGCATTAAACACTATTTGCCACTTCTCTGCCCTGCTCTGCATCCTACCTATGTCCCTCTGTACATCCTTTGGCACTATCCACAGCTCTGCCTACCTGAGTGTTATCCACAAATTTACTAACCCATCCTTCTACGCCCACCTGCAGATCATTTATAAAAATGACAAACAGCAGTGGCCCCAAAATAGATCCTTGTGGTACCCCACTGGTAACTGAACTCTGGGATGAACATTTCCCCACCAACCATCACGCTCGTATTCTTTCAGCTAACCAATTTCTGATCCAAACCGCTAAATCACCTTCAATCACAAAACTTCTTATTTTGTGCAATAGCCTACCATGGGGAACCTTATCAAACGCTTTATTGAAGTCCAGATACACCACATCAACTGCTTTACCTTCATCCACCTGTTTTGTCACCTTCTCGAAGAACTCAATAAGGTTTGTGAGGCACAACCTACCCTTCACAAAACCGTGTCAACTATCCCTAATCAAATTATTCCTTTCCAGATGATTACAAACCCTATTTCTTATAACCTTTTCCAACACCTTACCCACAACCGAAATAAGGTTCTCTGGTCTATAATTACCAGGGCTGTCTCGACTCCCCTTTTTTAACAAGGGAACAACATTTGCCATTCTTCAGTCTTCTGGCCCTACTCCTGTCCACATGATGACACGCGACAACAACAAATCAAATGCTGTTTATCTTAGTGAATCATACTCCATTAAATTCCAGCTTGACTGATAACCAACTCCCTGTATTTAAACAACCAATACACACCCAATTCACTTTTAATAAATCTATCACCTGTTATTTGTTCCATTAGGTTTCAGGCATTGCTCCAGAATTTAAATTCCTTTTGATTTAAAATTATAATAAAATCAAATTACATACCACACACATAGATATATGCAACAATGATAAAGAAAACAAACCAAAAATCAAAAAGATGACATTATTTTGCTTTATTTAAACACAATAAAGTTCCAGGTGTCCTCCATCTAATATGGCCAGCAGTTTTTGCTCAAACACGTCACTGAAAACATCAAGGTTCCTTTTCTTAACTTCTCCCAGTGATGGAAATTTCAAAACACAATGCTTCATTTTTAATTGTTCAATGTGTCCTTCTCCCCAATAATACCATGAACCTTGGGATTTTTCATAGTGGTTCTCAAATACAATACTTTGAAACTGCCACCTGGCTTTGTTTGTTTGCCCTGGCAATCCACTGTCCAATTATACTTCACAATTCCTCTAGTTCAGTTTTAGAAACTGCTGCACTGTTTTGTAGACTGTACCTTCATGAATGGCAATGGGACGAACATTTTCTAAAGATTATGGACATTTCGATTAGTTATCTGCTGGGCTTTTCCTTCAATTTCTGTTTTTGTTTCGGACTTCCAGCATCTGCAGTTCTTTCGGTTTTTATCTACCCAGGTGAAGGGGCTGGGGGAGTATTGTCTCCAATGTGACACCTCTGCATAGACCTCCAAATTCTCTCCAGATTTGCAGCTTTTGTTGCTTGACATCTTTTATTTAGTTATCGTCTAGTGTGTTTGTGGCCCTCAAGAATTCCTGCTCACAAATCCTTCTGCTCTTGGTGGCATTCCAGTGTTTCTACTATAGTACTTAACCTACATCCTTCACCCTGCCTTCTACATATCCCTGTGTTTGTACTATAATACTTAACCTACATCCTTCACCCTGCCTTCTACATATCCCTGTGTTTGTACTATAGTACTTAACCTACATCCTACACCCTGCCTTCTACATATCCCTGTGTTTGTACTATAGTAATTAACCTACATCCTTCACCCTGCCTTCTACATATCCCTGTGTTTGTACTATAGTAATTAACCTACATCCTTCACCCTGCCTTCTACATATCCCTGTGTTTGTACTATAGTAATTAACCTACATCCTTCACCCTGCCTTCTATATATCCCTGTGTTTGTACTATAGTACTTAACCTACATCCTTCACCCTGCCTTCTACATATCCCTGTGTTTGTACTATAGTAATTAACCTACATCCTTCACCCTGCTTTCTATATATCCCTGTGTTTGTACTATAGTACTTAACCTACATCCTTTACCCTGCCTTCTATATATCCCTGTGTTTGTACTATAGTACTTAACCTACATCCTTCACCCTGCCTTCTACATATCGCTGTGTTTGTACTATAGTACTTAACGTACAACCTTCACCCTGCCTTCTACATATCCCTGTGTTTGTACGATAGTACTTAACCTACATCCTTTACCCTGCCTTCTACATATCCCTGTGTTTGTACTATAGTACTTAACCTACATCCTTCACCCTGCCTTCTACATATCCCTGTGTTTGTACTATAGTACTTAACCTACATCCTTCACCCTGCCTTCTATATATCCCAGTGTTTGTACTATAGTACTTAACCTACATCCTTCACCCTGCCTTCTACGTATCCCTGTGTTTGTACTATAGTACTTAACCTACATCCTTCACCCTGCCTTCTATGTATCCCTGTGTTTGTACTATAGTACTTAACCTACATCCTTCACCCTGCCTTCTATATATCCCTGTGTTTGTACTATAGTACTTAACCTATATCCTTCACCCTGCCTTCTATATATCCCAGTGTTTGTACTATAGTACTTAACCTACAACCTTCACCCTGCCTTCTACATATCCCTGTGTTTGTACTATAGTAATTAACCTACATCCTTCACCCTGCCTTCTATATATCCCTGTGTTTGTACTATAGTACTTAACCTACATCCTTCACCCTGCCTTCTATATATCCCTGTGTATGTTCTATAGTACTTTGCCTTCTTCATATCCCTGTGTGTGTACTATAGTACTTAATCTACATCTTTCACCCTGCCTTCTTCATATCCCTGTGTTTGTACTATAGTACGTAAATACATTCTTCACACTGCCTTCTAAATATAACTGTGTTTATATTATAGTACTTTGCCTTCTATATATCCCTATGTTTGTATTATAGTACTTAATCTACATCCTTCAGCCTGCATTCTATATATCCCAGTGTTTATAATATAGTACAAGGCTTGGAGAGCGTGGACACTAGGAAATTGTTTCCGTTAGGCGAGGAGACTAGGACGTGGACACAGCCTTAGAATTAGAGGGGGTAAATTCAGAACAGAAATGCGGAGACATTTCTTCAGCCAGAGAGTGGTGGGCCTGTGGAATTCATTGCCGCAGAGTGCAGTGGAGGCTCGGATGCTAAATGTCTTAAAGGCAGAAATTTATAAATTCTTGATGTCACAAGGAATTAAGGGCTACGGGGAGAATGCGGGTAAGTGGAGTTGAAATGCCCATCAGCCATGATTGAATGGCGGAGTGGACTCGATGGGCCGAATGGCCTTACTTCCGTTCCTATGTCTTATGGTCTTATGGTCTTCTTTATATCCCTGTGTTTGTATTATAGTAGTTAATTTACATCCTTCACCTTGCCTTCGAGATATCCCTGTGTTTGTACTATATGACTATATGACTTAAACTGCATCCTTCGCCCTGCCTTCTAAACATACTTGTGCTTGTGCTATAGTACCTTGCCTTCAATATACCCCTGTGTTAGTATTATAGTACTTAAACTGCATCCTTCACCCTGCCTTCTATATAGTCCTGTGTTTGTACTATTGTACTTTGCCTTCTATATATCCCTGTGTTTGTACGATAGTACTTAAACTGCATCCTTCACCCTGCCTTCTATATATCCCTGTGTTTGTACGATAGTACTTTGCCTTCTAAATATCCCTGTGTTTGTACTATAGTACTTAAACAACATCCTTCACCCAGGCTTCGATATATCCCTGTGTTTGTACAATAGTACTTAATCTACATCATTCACCTTGCCTTCGATATATCCCTGTGTTTGTACGATAGTACTTAACCTACATCCTTCACCCTGCCTTCTATATATCCCTGTGTTTGTACGATAGTACTTAACCTACATCCTTCACCCTGCCTTCTATATATCCCTGTGTTTGTACGATAGTACTTAACCTACATCCTTTACCCTGCCTTCTATATATCCCTGTGTTTGTACGATAGTACTTAACCTACATCCTTCACCCTGCCTTCTATATATCCCTGTGTTTGTACAATAGTAATTAACCTACATCCTTCACCCTGCCTTCTATATATCCCTGTGTTTGTACGATAGTAATTAACCTACATCCTTCACCCTGCCTTCTATATATCCCTGTTTGTACGATAGTACTTAAACTGCATCCTTCACCCTGCCTTCTATAAAGTATCGTGTTTGTACTATAGTACTTTGCCTTCTATATATCCCTGTGTTTGTACGATCGTACTTAACCTACATCCTTCACCCTGCCTTCTATATATCCCTGTGTTTGTACTATAGTACATAAATTACATCCTTCACGTTGCCTTCTATATATCCCTGTGTTTGTAATATAGTACTAACCTATATCCTTCACCCTGCCTTTTATATATCCCTGTGTTTGTACTAAATTATTAAATTACATCCTTCATCCTGCCTTCTATATATCCCATGTTTGTTCTATCGTACTTAAACTGCATCCTTCACCCTGCCTTCTATATATACCTGCGTTTGTCTTCTTGTATTTAATCTACATCCTTCACCCTGCCTTCTGTATATCCCTGTGTTTGTACTAAATTATTAAACTACATCCTTCACCCTGCCTTTTCTATATCCCTGTGTTTGTACTATAGTACTTAAACTGCATCCTTCACTCTGCCTTCTATATATCCCATGTTTGTACGATAGTACTTAACCTACATCCTTCACCCTGCCTTCTATATATCCCTGTGTTTGTACGATAGTACTTAACCTACATCCTTCACCCTGCCTTCTATATATCCCTGTGTTTGTACGATAGTACTTAACCTACATCCTTCACCCTGCCTTCTATATATCCCTGTGTTTGTACGATAGTAATTAACCTACATCCTTTACCCTGCCTTCTATATATCCCTGTGTTTGTACGATAGTACTTAACCTACATCCTTCACCCTGCCTTCTATATATCCCTGTGTTTGTACGATAGTACTTAACCTACATTCTTTACCCTGCCTTCTATATATCCCTGTGTTTATACGATAGTACTTAATCTACATCCTTCACCCTGCCTTCTATATATCCCTGTGTTTGTACGATAGTACTTAATCTACATCCTTCACCTTGCCTTCGATATATCCCTGTGTTTGTACGATAGTAATTAACCTACATCCTTCACCCCGCCTTCTACGTATCCCTGTGTTTGTACGATAGTAATTAACCAACATCCTTCACCCTGCCTTCTATATATCCCTGTGTTTGTACGATAGTAATTAACCTACATCCTTCACCCTGCCTTCTATATATCCCTGTGTTTGTACGATAGTAATTAACCTACATCCTTCACCCTGCCTTCTATATATCGCTGTGTTTGTACGATAGTACTTAATCTGCATCCTTCACCCTGCCTTCTATATATCCCAGTGTTTGTACTATAGTACTTAACCTACATCCTTCACCTTGCCTTCGATATATCCCTGTGTTTGTACGATAGTACTTAACCTACATCCTTCACCCTGCCTTCTATATATCCCTGTGTTTGTATGAAAGTACTTAAACTGCATCCTTCACCCTGCCATCTATAAAGTATTGTGTTTGTACTATAGTACTTTGCCTTCTATATATCCCTGTGTTTGTACGATAGTACTTAACCTACATTCTTCACCCTGCCTTCTATATATCCCTGTGTTTGTACTATAGTAATTAACCTACATCCTTCACCCTGCCTTCTATATATCCCTGTGTTTGTACGATAGTAATTAACCTACATCCTTCTCCCTGCCTTCTATATATCCCTGTGTTTGTACGATAGTACTTAACCTACATCCTTCACCCTGCCTTCTTTATATCCCTGTGTTTGTACTATAGTACTTAATCTACATCCTTCACCCTGCCTTCTATATATCCCTGTGTTGTACTATAGTACTTAACCTACATCCTTCACCCTGCCTTCTATATATCCCTGTGTTTGTATTATAGTACTTAACCCTCATCCTTCACCCTGCCTTCTATATATCCCTGTGTTTGTACTATAGTACTTAATCTACATCCTTCACCCTGCCTTCTATATATCCCTGTGTTTGTACTATAGTAATTAACCTACATCCTTCACCCTGCCTTCTATATATCCCTGTGTTTGTACGATAGTAATTAACCTACATCCTTCTCCCTGCCTTCTATATATCCCTGTGTTTGTACGATAGTACTTAACCTACATCCTTCACCCTGCCTTCTATATATCCCTGTGTTTGTACTATAGTACTTAATCTACATCCTTCACCCTGCCTTCTATATATCCCTGTGTTTGTACTATAGTACTTAACCTACAACCTTCACCCTGCCTTCTATATATCCCTGTGTTTGTATTATAGTACTTAACCTACATCCTTCACCTTGTCTTCTATATCCCTGTGTTTGTACTATAGTACTTAAACAACATCTTTCACCCTGCCTTCGATAAATCCCTGTGTTTGTACTATAGTACTTAAACTGCATCCTTTACCCTGCCTTCTATTTATCCCTGTGTTTGTACTATAGTACTTAACCTACATCCTTCTCCCTGCCTTCTATATATTCCTGTGTTTGTACTATAGTACTTAAACTGCATCCTTCACCGTGCCTTCTATATATCCCTGTGTTTGTAATATACTACTTAAACTGCATCCTTCACCCTGCCTTCTATATATTCCTGTGTTTGTAATATACTACTTAAACTGCATCCTTCACCTTGCCTTCGATTAATCCCTGTGTTTGTATTATAGTACTTAAACTGCATCCTTCACCCTGCCTTCTATATATCCCTGTGTTTGTAATATATTACTTAAACTGCATCCTTCACCCTGCCTTCTATATATCCCTGTGTTTGCACTATAGTACTTAAGCTGCATCCTTCTCCCTGCCTTCTACATATACCTGTGTTTGTACTATAGTACCTTGCCGTCTTTTTATTCCTGTGTTTGTATTATAGTACTTAAACTGCATCCTTCACCCTTAAGTACTATAGTGCAAACACAGGGATATATAGAAGGCAGGGTGAAGGATGCAGTTTAAGTAGTATATTACAAACACAGGGATATATAGAAGGCAGGGTGAAGGATGCAGTTTAAGTACTATAATACAAACACAGGGATTAATCGAAGGCAAGGTGAAGGATGCAGTTTAAGTAGTATATTACAAACACAGGAATATATAGAAGGCAGGGTGAAGGATGCAGTTTAAGTAGTATATTACAAACACAGGGATATATAGAAGGCACGGTGAAGGATGCAGTTTAAGTACTATATCCCTGTGTTTGTAATATTGTACTTTGCCTTCTTTCTATCCCTGTGTTTGTACTATAGTACTTAAACTGCATCCTTCACCCTGCCTTCTATATATCCCTGTGTTTGTATTATCGTACTTAAACTGCATCCTTCACCCTGCCTTCTATATATCCCTGTGTTTGTAATATTGTACTTTGCCTTCTATAAAGTCCGGTGTTTGTATGAAAGTACTTAAACCGCATCCTTCACCCTCCCTTCTATAAAGTCCTGTGTTTGTACTATAGTACTTTGCCTTCTATATATCCCTGTGTTTGTACTATAGTACTTAAACTGCATCCTTCACGTTGCCTTCTATATATCCCTGTGTTTGTACTATTGTACTTTACCTTCTATATATCCATGTGTTTGTACTATAGTACTTTGCCTTCTATATATCCCTGTGTTTGTAATATAGTACTAACCTACATCCTTCACCCTGCCTTTTATATATCCCTGTGTTTGTACTAAATTATTAAATTACATCCTTCATCCTGCCTTCTATATATCCCATGTTTGTTCTATCGTACTTAAACTGCATCCTTCACCCTGCCTTCTATATATACCTGCGTTTGTACGATAGTAATTAACCTACATCCTTCACCCTGCCTTCTCTATATCCCCGTGTTTGTACTATAGTACTTAAACTGCATCCTTCACCCTGACTTCTATATATCCCATGTTTTTTCTATTGTACTTAAACTGCATCCTTCACCCTGACTTCTATATATACCCGTGTTTGTACGATCGTACTTAACCTACATCCTTCACCCTACCTTCTATATTTACCTGTGTTTGTACTATTGTACTTTGCCTTCTATATATACCTGTGTTGTCTTCTCGTACAATCTCCATCCTTTACCTTCTATATATCTTCTACTTAAACTGCATCCTTCACCGTGCCTTCTATATATTTCTGGTCTGCTTCTGTTTGACTTGCCCTGTTATTAACAGTTTGTGACCTCATTCTGGGGACATGTGCACTTCTAAACACACTGTTTGGTCTTGCCTTCTATCTTGTATTTTCCCAATCCATGGACCTTAACCTCCTGTCCATTATTGTGTACATTCAGCAGCATCTATCATTCTTTTTCAGTGACCTGCTTTGCTCTACTTACAATGGTCAGAATTCTCCGTTGGCAAGATGTGTGCCTATACTTGATGCTTGGACACTGGCCAATTACTTAAATGGCAACATCGTTTGGAGAATTTCCAAATGAAATATCAGCAGTCTTGCTCTCTTCTTCGTACTATCCTCCATTCTTCTACATTTGTTCCACTCTGACCATACCTCATAAGCATTCCATAAATCATTATTTTGATTAAATCTTGTCCATTTAACAGCTTGCCCAAGTTGTCATCCTTTTGTTTAGAAGACCTCCATTGCTCCTTATCCTATTTCTGTTGGGAGTGAAATATGTTAAGACTGGACCTTTTTTCCATGTGTTTGGTGAAGAGGTACCTCAGATTGGCATCACAGCTTCATTCTTTCACTGGTTACAAGACACACTTTTAAAAAGCAGGAGTGGATAGTCATATCCAGAAACTTTACATATTGACTTTACCATCCTCTGCCTCTACTATTATACACTGAGAGCCAACTGCCTTTGGACAGATTTCACATTCACACTTTTATTTCAGTTCATGACATCTCAAAAAACTAGCTGCTCAAGTTCATAAAACAAATTCACACCCAAATACCCCTGATCTAATGTATCCATCACCTTTTCCCTTGTTCCCTAAAGGTTTGAATGGATGCCTTTGACTTACTGGATGGCAATATCCAGTCAGTGGCTAAGACACAGGTGCTGCAACACGTAGAAAATAGTGGAAAACAAAGGAGGTCACTGTCAAAGAAAGAGACAATTCTGTATATGTACATTAAAATAATTTATCTTTAATGCTTTGTAAAAAATGCTGTTAAATTAAGTTTAATGAATTTCGCTTGCCTCATGAGTTTAATAACATTTGGATTACATGAGAGATAATGGGGCTAACTTTTGGTTTTGAAGTTACAAAGCAGGGTTATGCCATTTGAAATCAGTGGAACAAAAGAAAAGTGAGTTCTGTACTAACTGATGTAAACGCTGAACGTGCAGCAAGAACAGCTGGATGATTTGTAATAATCACATACAGTTCAAAGAATTATGAAATCTGCTGTAACAGCTTGATGATCTTTTATAACAGCAGGTTGACATATGACAATGTCTAGATAATCCTCTATAATGGGCGGTATGGTGGCACAGTGGTTAGCACTGCTGCCTCACAGCGCCTGAGACCCGGGTTCAATTCCCGCCTCAGGCGACTGACTGTGTGGAGTTTGCACGTTCTCCCCGTGTCTGCGTGGGTTTCCTCCGGGTGCTCCGGTTTCCTCCCACAGTCCAAAGATGTGCAGGGCCAGGTGAATTGGCCATACTAAATTGCCCGTAGTGTTAGGTAAGGGGTAAATGTAGGGGTATGGGTGGGTTGCGCTTCGGCGGGTCGGTGTGGACTTGTTGGGCCGAAGGGCCTGTTTCCACACTGTAATCTAATCTAAACACCAGCTGCTTGATCCTTCTCCTTTCTCTCTTTTTTGTCTCCCTCCCTCTCTCTGTCTCCTTCTCACTTTCTCACTTAGTGATGTGTTGGAAGAAAAGAATGACTGTTGCTGATGTAGAATCTTATCCAATAGCAGGCAGGTTTGCTATGATAACTGTTTCAAACTTATAGATGATCCACTTGGAAAAGCTGCTGTAATGACTGGGTGATTATGGAAAGGATAATGGAATGATGTGGAACTGCTGAGGGATATTGAGCATCCTGATTTAAACAAACAGAGCAACTTCACTATGAACTGCCTGGTCTTAACATCTGGCACCACCTTTTATTAAAAATGAGATGATCCACTGTAACAGCTGCTGCACTGAGTCTCAGGAAAATAGTTTCTGGAAAAAGGGAAAAAATGCTGATTTTTGTGTTCCAATATTGTTTAATTTTCCAAAGGAGATTCTGAAAGCAAATAACTCAGATTACAAATACTCATTTCACCCTTAGCTGCACTAAGGTCTATAAACTAACAATAAAGATTGTAACATTGTTCCTTTGGGAAGATGTGGAGGTGATACAGAGGCTCATACATTGGTGCTACAGTGCACTCTGCTGTTGACTGTTAGGATATGGCTTCATGGTTTGAGAAGAATTTTTAGCCTAGACCTTCTACTAGTTTTAACTAATTAAATAATTATAATGTTTTCCCACGGTGGGTGGTGCGTGTACAAAATGAGCTGTCAGAGGAAGTGGTGGAGGCTGATACAATTATAACATTTACAAGGCATCTGAATCAGAAGGGTTTAAAGGGATATGGGCCAAGTGCTGGCAAATGGGATAGATCAGGTTAGGATATCTGCTTGGAGCAGATGAATTGGATTTCAGGGTCTGTTTCTGTGCTGTAAGATTCTATGACTCTATAAGACTACAGTTAAAATGATGGCAATTTCAAAATTGAGGCTGACTCTTTTCATTTGGAAGATTGATAACTAACAGACTGTTATTTACCAAATTTGGTGCTCTTATACAATGGAACCATCTTTTCCTTGAAAATAAATGCAAAGAGATTTGTTTGGAAGATGCTATGATCACCTCCTGCTTTCCTTTACCATGCCTCTGCCACTTCATCATCCTGAAAACTCACGGCTTTGCCCCGTGTTGCCACTAGGTGCACTCCCCTTTGTCTCACTAATGCAGACTTCTCTGCTTTTCCCACGCTGATGTCTCTCAGTCGACAAGACAAGTGCAGATTCCAGAAATATGAAACAAAGAGAAAGCCGCAGATAGGTTTGATACTACAGCCAGCATTATCTGTGGATTCTTTGGCACAAAAATGAAGTGCTCGTGATTAGTAACAGACCAGAGCAAAAACATTGATCTGTTTTTCCTCTCCACAATTTTTGAAACATTCCGCACTTCTCACGTTTTCTGCTTATGAACCTTTTTAGATTAGATTAGATTAGATTACAGTGTGGAAACAGGCCCTTCGGCCCAACAAGTCCACACCGACCCGCCGAAGCGAAACCCACCCATACCCCTACATTTACCCCTTATCTAACACTACGGGCAATTTAGCATGGCCAATTCACCTGACCCTGCACATCTTTGTGACTGTGGGAGGAAACCGGAGCACCCGGAGGAAACCCACGCAGACACGGGGAGAACGTGCAAACTCCACACAGTCAGTCGCCTGAGGCGGGAATTGAACCCGGGTCTCTGGCGCTGTGAGGCAGCAGTGCTAACCACTGCGCCACCGTGCCGCCCACATTCTGTTTACCAAACAGCTGGAGGAGAGAAATGAGAAAATAGATTCATACAAATTTCAAAGGTATCCCTCAAAATCTTTGATTTTTCAGTCAAATTGCCTCTTAAACGCTAAAATCCAGATGAGTCTGTTCAGTCCTTTTCTGATGAGACTACCCATCCATTCCAGGAATTAGTCTTGTAACCATTGTTTGAACTGCTTCCAACAGATTGACACCTTACCTTAGAAAGATGACCAACAGTGGACACAATGCTCCTGATGTGGTTTCATTAGTGTCCTGTATAACTGAAGCATAACTTCCCTAACATTATACACAGTTCCCTTTACAATAAATTATCACAGTCAATCAGCTTTCCCAATTACTTCCTGCACCTGCATACTAACCTTTCATGATTCATGCAGAACACCAGATCCCTCTGAATCGTAAAGTTCTACAATCTCTCACTGTTTAGAAAATCTGATTCTTGTTTTACTTATTCAGCCAAAATGGACAATTTCACTTTTTCTGATTTATTGCTGTCACATGTACCGAGATAGAGTGAAAAGTGTTTTGCTTGTTGTACAGGCAGATCGTACCATACAAACTGCATCAGGGTAGCAGAACAGAGTGTGGAATACCGTGCAGCCACAGAGAGGGTGCAGAGAGAGAGAGGTCAACATTAACATTTGAGAGGTCAGTTGAAAAGTCTGATAACAGAGGGGATGAAGCTGTTCATACATACTTGCAAACTTTTATACCTTCTGCCCAACAGATGAATGTGGAAGAGAGTATAACCAGGGTAGGAGGAGTCTTTGATGATGTTGGTTGATTTTGTGAGGCAACACGAAATATAGATTAAATCAATTCAAAGTTTGTGAGAAGATTTGTAGCTCGGGTGCTCGTTGCTGTGGTTCTGTTCGCCGAGCTGGAAGTTTTTGTTGCAAACGTTTCGTCCCCTGTCTAGGTGACATCCTCAGTGCTTGGGAGCCTCCTGTGAAGCGCTTCTGTGGTGTTTCCTCCGGCATTTATAGTGGCCTGTCCCTGCCGCTTCCGGTTGTCAGTTTCAGCTGTCTGCTGTAGTGGCCGGTATATTGGGTCCAGGTCTATGTGTTTGTTGATGGAGTTTGTGGATGAGTGCTAAGCTTCTAGGAATTCCCTGGCTGTTCTTTGTATCACTTGCCCTATAATGGTAGTGTTGTCCCAGTCAAATTCATGTTGCTTGTCGTCTGCGTGTGTGGCTACTAGGGATAGCTGGTCGTGGCGTTTCGTGGCTAGTTGATGTTCGTGGATGCGGATCGTTAGCTGTCTTCCTGTTTGTCCAATATAGTGTTTTGTGTAGTCCTTGCATGGGATTTTGTACACTACGTTAGTTTTGCTCATGCTGGGTATCGGGTCCTTCGTTTTGGTGAGTTGTTGTCTGAGAGTGGCTGTTGGTTTGTGTGCTGTTATAAGTCCTAGTGGTCGCAGTGGTCTGGCTGTCATTTCAGAGATGTTCTTGACGTATGGTAGTGTGGCTAGTCCTTTGGGTTGCGGCATGTCCTCGTTCTGTTGTCTCTCCCTTAGGCATCTGTTGATGAAATTGTGAGGATATCCGTTTTTGGCGAATACCTTATACAGGTGTTCCTCTTCCTCTTTTTGCAGTTCTGGTGTACTGCAGTGTGTTGTGGCCCTTTTGAACAGTGTCTTGATGCAACTTCGTTTGTGTGTGTTGGGGTGGTTGCTTTCGTAGTTCAGGACTTGGTCTGTGTGTGTCTTTCCTGTATACCTTTGTGGTGAATTCTCCGTTTGGTGTTCTCTGTACCATCACGTCTAGGAATGGGAGTTGGTTGTCCTTTTCTTCCTCTCTCGTGAATCGGATTTCTATGAGTGTGGCGTTGATGATCCGGTGTGTGTTCTCTATTTCTGTGTTTTTAATGATTACAAAGGTGTCATCCACATATCTGACCCAGAGTTTGGGTTGAATTTGTGGTAAGACTGTTTGTTCTAACCTTTGCATTACTGCCTCTGCTATGAGTCCCGAGATCGGTGATCCCATGGGTGTTCCGTTGATTTGTTCGTATATCTGGTTGTTGAATGTGAAGTGTGTTGTGAGGCACAAGTCCAGTAGTTTAAGTATGCCGTCTTTGTTGATGGGTTCAACGTCCTGTTGTCTGTTATGTCTGTTCAGCAACCGGACCAACTGACAACTGGAAGCGGCAGGGACAGGCCACTATAAATGCCGGAGGAAACACCACAGAAGCGCTTCACAGGAGGCTCCCAAGCACTGAGGATGTCACCTAGACAGGGGACGAAACGTTTGCAACAAAAACTTTCAACTCGACGAACAGAACCACAGCAGATTAAATCAATAGATGAAAGGCTGGTTTC